>NW_026279134.1:0-5975 GCF_023373465.1 Oncorhynchus keta | reverse complement strand
GCGTTTGTATGGTCTGTGCAGAGAGGAGAGAACAGGGATAGACAGACACATAGTTGACAGGCTACAGAAGAGGCTACGCTAATGCAAGGAGATTGGATATGACAAGTGGACTACACGTCTCGAATGTTCAGAAGAGGTTAAGCTTACGTAGCAAGAATCTTATTGACTAAAATGATTAAAATGATACAGTACTGCTGAAGTGGTGCCAGTACTTCCAAAGATGGCGTAGCAGTCGGACGTGTGTTTTTGTCTTGTCCCGTCCTGTCTAGTGTAAATATAGTTTTCTTCGTTTTTTTTTCTGTATATATTTCGTACATATTTTAATCTCACTTTCAAACTAGAGCTGAATACTCTCCTGCAACCCGCATCACCCAATGTGGTACGGATCCGCTTTTCTATACTTTGCTTTAGAACCGGAACCACCATCAGAAGCTAGCCAGCTAACTAGCTACTAGCTCTCAGTTAGCCATTGCTAGCGGTCTTCTAAACTAACTAGAACACCAGCGTGACATCAACCCAGAGCATATCAGACTGCTCTTTCTCTACCACATCTCAGGATTCCTACACGCAAGCTCTGAACCTTTACACGGATCATCGCAACTAGCTAGCTGCAATTCAGTGGCTACTCCCTGGCCAAACGTCTCTGGCCCAAAACAAGCTACAGTTAGCCTTGAGCTAAGCCCACCTCCCGACTAGCCGAAGAGGCCCAACAATACCTCTTTTGCCAATTGGCCTGGACCCTTTACTGCCGACACGGACGCCGCGATCCATCACGACTGGTCCACCCGACATAATCGTCCGAGTGGTTTCAACAGGCTTTTTCGTTGCGACATCGTAAAGATCCATCTGCTGGCCAAGGCCCTTGAGCTTTCTGAAACGCTGTGTCTCCAGCTCACCCAGCGTACTAGAGCTCCTGTAGCATACTCCTGGGCTACAGTTACCCGGGCCCCACGACCGGTCTGTCGATGTCACCGCAAGAAGAGGAATAAACAGACTCACCCCATGCGCGACGTCCCCCAAAGGTTAGCTCTCTAGCCTCGCTATCTCCCTGCTTGCTAATTCGGCCTGCTAACGGCTGGCTTGTCTAGCCGGACCTGAACTGTTAGCTTGTTAGCACAGGCCTGCTAACCATCTGACTCACCTCATCCCAAACACTCTGAACCCATTTACTTTCCATCTCTCTTTGATTTTTATTTTGTTTATACCTTCCGGAAACCTGCCTCACCCACTGTGATACGGATTCGCTATCACTTTTAATTTTTATTTTATTTTATGACACACTCAAGAACCTCAGACGCTAACCAGCTAACTAGCTACAAGCTATTTAGTCATTGTTAGTTTTTTTAAAAACCTGGATAACACTCGCCAGCCCAGCTTCCCTGCCCATCCACCGCTGCCCCCTGGACACTGATCTCTTGGCTACATAGCTGACGCCTTTTGCTGGACTGTCCATTAATCACGGTACCCCATTCTGCTTGTTTGTTTATCTGTCGGCCCAGTTGCCTAGTCAACGCCATTTTACCTGCTGTTTGTTGTGCTAGCTGATTAGCCTCGCCTACTGTTTTTAGCTAGCTTTCCCAATTCAACACCTGTGATTACTGTATGCCTCGCTGTATGTCTCTCCCAAATGTCAATATGCCTTGTATACTGTTGTTCAGGTTAGTTATCATTGTTTTAGTTCACAATGGAGCCCCTAGATCCACTCTGCATACCCCTGTTACCTCCTTTGTCCCACCCCACACATGCGGTGACCTCACCCATTACAACCAGCATGTCAGAGATACAACCTCTCTCATCATCACCCAGTGCCTGGGCTTACCTCCGCTGTACCCGCACCCCACCATACCCCTGTCTGCGCATTATGCCCTGAATATATTCTACCATGCCCAGAAACCTGCTCCTCTTATCCTCTGCCCCCAACGCTCTAGGCGACCAGTTTTGATAGCCTTTAGCCGCACCCTCATACTACTCCTTCTCTGTTCCGCGGTGATGTGGAGGTAAACCCAGGCCCTGCATGTCCCCAGGTACCCTCATTTGTTGACTTCTGTGATCGAAAAGTCTTGGTTTTATGCATGTCAACATCAGAAGCCTCCTCCCTAAGTTTGTTTTACTCACTGCTTTAGCACTCTGCTAACCCTGATGTCCTTGCCGTGTCTGAATCCTGGCTCAGGAAGGCCACCAAAAATTCAGAGATTTCCATACCCAACTATAACATCTTCCGTCAAGATAGAACTGCCAAGGGGGCGGAGTCGCAGTCTACTGCAGAGATAGCCTGCAAAGTAATGTCATACTTTCCAGGTCCATACCCAAACAGTTTGAACTACTAATTTTGAAAATTACTCTCTCCAGAAACAAGTCTCTCACTGTTGCCGCCTGCTACCGACCCCGTCAGCTCCCAGCTGTGCCCTGGACACCATTTGTGAATTGATCGCCCCATCTAGCTTCAGAGTTTGTTCTGTTAGGTGACCTAAACTGGGATATGCTTAACACCCCGGCAGTCCTACAATCTAAGCTAGATGCCCTCAATCTCACTCAAATCATCAAGGAACCCACCAGGTACAACCTAACTCTGTAAACAAGGGCACCCTCATAGACGTCATCTGACCAACTGGCCCTCCAAATATACCTCCGCTGTCTTCAACCAGGATCTCAGCGATCACTGCCTCATCGCCTGTATCCGCCACGGAGCCGCAGTCAAACGACCACCCCTCATCACTGTCAAACGCTCCCTAAAACACTTCTGTGAGCAGGCCTTTCTAATCGACCTGGCCCGTGTATCCTGGAAGGACATTGACCTCATCCCGTCAGTTGAGGATGCCTGGTCATTCTTTAAAAGTAACTTCCTCACCATTTTAGATAAGCATGCTCCGTTCAAAAAATGCAGAACCAAGAACAGATACAGCCCTTGGTTCCTCCAGACCTGACTGCCCTCGACCAGCACAAAAACATCCTGTGGCGGACTGCAATAGCATCGAATAGCCCCGTGATATGCAACTGTTCAGGAAGTCAGGAACCAATACACGCAGTCAGTCAGGAAGCTAAGGCCAGCTTCTTCAGGCAGAAGTTTGCATCCTGTAGCTCCAACTCCAAAAGTTCTGGGACACTGTGAAGTCCATGGAGAACAAGAGCACCTCCTCCCAGCTGCCCACTGCACTGAGGCTAGAAACACGGTCTCCACCGATAAATCCATGATTATCGAAAACTTCAATAAGCACTTCTCAACGGCTGGCCATGCCTTCCGCCTGGCTACTCAACCTCGGCCAACAGCTCCGCCCCCCGTGGTTCCTCACCCAAGCCTCTCCAGGTTCTCCTTTACCCAAATCCAGATAGCAGATGTTCTGAAAGAGCTGCAAAACCTGGACCCGTACAAATCAGCTGGGCTTGACAATCTGGACCCGCTATTTCTGAAACTATCTGCCGCCATTGTCGCAGCCCCTATTACCAGCCTGTTCAACCTCTCTTTCATATCGTCTGAGATCCCCAAGGATTGGAAAGCTGCCGCAGTCATCCCCCTCTTCAAAGGGAGACACCCTGGACCCAAACTGCTATAGACCTATATCCATCCTGCCCTGCCTATCTAAGGTCTTCAGAAAGCCAAGTCAACAAACAGGTCACTGACCATCTCGAATCCCACCGTACCTTCTCCGCTGTGCAATCTGGTTTCCGAGCCGGTCATGGGTGCACCTCAGCCACACTCAAGGTACTAAATGATATCATAACCGCCATCGATAAAAGACAGTACTGTGCAGCCGTCTTCATCGACCTCGCCAAGGCTTTCGACTCTGTCAATCACCAAATTCTTATCGGCAGACTCAACAGCCTCGGTTTTCGGATGACTGCCTTGCCTGGTTCACCAATTACTTTGCAGACAGAGTTCAGTGTGTCAAATCAGAGGCATGCTGTCGGTCCTCTGGCAGTCTCTATGGGGGTGCCACAGGGTTCCAATTCTCGGGCCGACTCTTTTCTCTGTATATATCAATGATGTTGCTCTTGCTGCGGGCGATTCCCTGATCCACCTCTACGCAGACGACACCATTCTATATACTTTCGGCCCGTCATTGGACACTGTGCTATCAAACCTCAAACAGCTTCAATGCCATACAGCACTCCTTCGTGGCCTCCAACTGCTCTTAAACGCGAGTAAAACCAAATGCATGCTTTTCAACCCGATCGCTGCCTGCACCCGCATGCCCGACTATCACCACCCTGGATGGTTCCAACCTTGAATATGTGGACATCTATAAGTACCTAGGTGTCTGGCTAGACTGCAAACTCTCCTTCCAGACTCATATCAAACATCTCAATCAAAAATCAAATCAGAGTCAGCTTTCTATTCCGCAGCAAAGCCTCCTTCACTCACGCTGCCAAGCTTACCCTAGTAAACTGACTATCCTACCGATCCTCGACTTCGGCGATGTCATCTACAAAATGGCTTCCAACACTCTACTCAGCAAACTGGATGCAGTCTATCACAGTGCCATCCGTTTTGTCACTAAAGCACCTTATACCACCCCCACCACTGCGACTTGTATGCTCTAGTCGGCTGGCCCTCACTACATATTCGTCGCCAGACCCACTGGCTCAGGTCATCTACAAGTCCATGCTAGGTAAAGCTCCGCCTTATCTCAGTTCACTGGTCACGATGGCAACACCCATCCGTGGCACGCTCCAGCAGGTGTATCTCACTGATCATCCCTAAAAAGCCAACACCTCATTTGGCCGCCTTTACGTTCAGTACTCTGCTGCCTGTGACTGGAACAATTGCATCGCTGAGTTGGAGACTTTTATCTCCCTCACCAACTTCAAACATCAGCTATCCGAGCAGCCTTCAACCGTCGCTGCAGCTGTACATAGTCTATAGGTAAATAGCTCACCCTTTTTCACCTACCTCATTCCCATACTGTTTTTATACTGTTTTTATTTATTTACTTTTCTGCTCTTTTTGCACACAATATCTCTACCTGTACATGCCCATCTGATCATTTATCACTCCAGTGTTAATCTGCAAAATTGTATTATTCGTAGCCTACCTCACTCATGCCTTTTGCACACATTGTATATAGACTGCCCATTTTTTTCTACTGTGTTATTGACTTGCTAATTGTTTACTCCATGTGTAACTCTGTGTTGTCTGTTCACACTGCTATGCTTTATCTTGGCCAGGTCGCAGTTGCAAATGAGAACTTGTTCTCAACTAGCCTACCTGGTTAAATAAAGGTGAAATAAATAAAATAAAATAAAAAAGTAGGCTAGCTGGCAGTGGCTGCGTTGTTGACTTTGTAGGCTAGCTGGCAGTGGCTGCGTTGTTGACACTACACTAATCAAGTCGTTCCGTTGAGTGTAATAGTTTCTACAGTGCTGCTATTCGGGGGCTAGCTGGCTAGCTAGCAGTGTTGATTACGTTACGTTGCGTTAAAAGAACGACAATAGCTGGCTAGCTAACCTAGAAAATAAACAGACTACACAATTATCTTTGATACACAGACGGCTATGTAGCTAGCTATGTAGCTAGCTACGATCAAACAAATCAAACCGTTGTGCTGTAATGAAATGAAATGAAAATGTGATACTACCTGTGGAGCGAAGCGGAATGCGACCGGGTTGTTGAGTGCGGAAGTTCTATTCAGTAGACGTTGGCTAGCTGTTGGCTAGCTAGCAGTGTCTCCTACGTTAAGGACGACAAATAGCTGGCTAGCTAACCTCGGTAAATTAAGATAATCACTCTAAGACTACATACTCTAAACTACACAATTATCTTGGATACGAAGACAGCAAGAGACAACTATGTAGCTAGCTAACACTACACTAATCAAGTCGTTCAGTTGAGTGTAATAGTTTCTACAGTGCTGCTATTCGGTAGACGGTGGACGTTTGCTAGCTGGCTAGCTGCTGGGCAGATAGCAGTGTAGACTTACATTAGGACGACGAAATACAGAAGTTGCAATAGAAGTGCTGACTGTTTCACTTTGTTGTCC
>NW_026279133.1:0-152714 GCF_023373465.1 Oncorhynchus keta | reverse complement strand
AGGAAATGCTGTTTTCAGCTTTCTGTGAGAATGAGCTGGTAGACACTACATGTATCATAGATGGTGTGATCAGTTTTCACCACTGGTTTGGGTAGATACATTTTTCTATGCAATTTTACTACTGATGCACAGGCTATGAAATGACATGTTTATTAAATTGTATTTTATTATGAATGTGATTGAATTACTCCATTGAACTTAATTGATCTGACAATATAAAATAAAAACTGTTTTAAGCTAAATAATTCCTGTTTGTATGAAGCTGAAACAAACAGGAAATGTAAATGAGCATTACATTTGACCTCAGCACTGACATGGTTTTTCAGCATCATCTTTGAGACCAGATACACTACTGCAGTTTTATTGATCTACTGAATGTCTTTGTTTAATTCATGTCACTACATCTCTACACATCACCATGGTGACAAGCCCATTCGTTAGGCACCAGTAATGTCTACAGTGCATACAAATAGATGTTTATCAGTATAAAGTGCTTGTGTTTTCTTATTAAGTGTTTTATAGTGTACCAAAGCCAAGAAACAGCATTACCCATGCAATTCAATAATGACCCAGTTACTATTGGAGAATAGAACCAGAGAGGAAGCTTGTGTTACCTTTCTCACACCACTACAGTATTCATTTCAACAGACCTTTTACACACACCATTTGTTAGAGCTCAATATATACCCAAGACTATATAGAGGATCAGGCTGTTGTAATGCCCAGTTGATTATGTAAATAGTCTTGAAGACTTTAATTTAGAAATGTTTATTTCACATCCATTAAGTAGATACTAAATAACCTCACTATTTTTTCATCTTTTAATTTAATTTTATTTTATAAAGCATTCTCACACCCAGACTTTTGACATTATTCTATGTATCACACTTCTAAAAGTCTTTAAAAATATTTCATGCACCAGTTTAAAAAAAAAATGTGTCATGACTGTCATTACCAAATAGGCTATCATTTCATCAAATTGTTAGATTTTAGAAATTATTATTATGTGGACTTTATTTGAACTTACGATACACAGAATCATCTAGAATGTCAGCCTAAAATCTTCGGGCATGGACTGTCCAAGGTGTTGAGAGCGTTCGACAGGGATGCTGGTCCATGTTGACTCCAATGCTTCCTACAATCGTGTCAAGTTGGCTGGGAGTGGATCTCTACTCCGAATAGCTCGTTCCATCTCCTCCCACAGATGTACAATTACAGGGAATTCAGTGAGCTGTTCTTGGAACCATTCCTGGACAAGCCTTGTGGCACAAGGCATAATCCTAATGAAAAGAAAATCAATTTGCACTGCCGCCATGAACGGATGCACCTGATTGGCAATGATGTTTAGATATTGTGGTGGAATTATTGTAATCAAAAGGAGAGACTTATACATTTCTTCAAAACAATCATAACTTTATTAATTAGTTACTGCAGTAATGGAGCTGGTCAATGACCGTAGGTGATTCGTTGAGAGCCCAACCAGCAGGACTAAGCCACAGCATTTTATAGCAAAGTCCATCCTCCTGGTTGTTCATTACAAACAACAGATTTAGGAAATGGGCCACAAGGTAAGGATTCGTATGAAATATACTAATTTCTCATTGTGTAGAGACCAGGGTCTGGCCCCCCAACTCCACACTGGAGCCATCTCCCCCTGGTACCTCAGGACAGAAACATTATCTCATGCTATGGAATGCGGTCTTGTTAGGTTTATCAACCCAAGATAATGTAAATCTTCTGTCAGTGTTAAATCTCCCAGAGGCCCACTTTTCAGTTCACACAGAAACCACAGAGTTATAAGAACCCTATATTCTGTTGCATAAAACAACCATTTGATAAAATTAAACTAATATAACATAATCTTGCAATTTTGCTCTCACAATATCCCGTGGCATTCAAACATTGCTCAACTTTTATCAAGGGGCCCAATGTGTGCCCTGAAAACACACCCCAACCATCACACCACCAGCCTGCAATGCTGACACACGGCATGGATGCATGCAGTGGTTTAAAGTACTGAAGTAAAAATTATTTAAAGAACTACTTTAGTAGTTTTTGTAGTATCTGTACTTTACTATTTATATTTTTTGACAACTTTTACTTCCCTACATTCCTAAACAAAATGTACTTTTTACTACATACATTTTCCCTGACACCCAAAAGTACTTGTTACATTTTTTATGATTAGCAGAACAGAAAATGGTCCAATTCAAGCACTTATCAAGAGAACATCCCCGTCATTCCTACTGCCTCTGATCTGGCAGACTCACTAAACACAAATGCATCATTCGTAAATGATGTCTATCTGTAATATTTAAAAAAACACAACACAGTTGTACAGTCTGGTTTGCTTAATTTAAGGAATTTGAAATTATTCATACTTTTACTTTTGATGGAGTATATTTTAGCAATTACTTTTAATACATAAGTATATTTACAACCAAAAGCTTTTAGACTTTTACTGAGGTAGTATTTTACTGGGTGACTCACTTTCACTTGAGTAATTTTCTATTAAGGTTTCATTACTTTCACTCAGTCTGACAGTTAGGTACATTTTCCACCACTGGATGTATGTCCTCGTGGTTTCCTCCCCCAGTCCTCCCATCAGCATGAAACAGCAGGAACAGGGATTCATCAGACCAGGCAGTATGTTTCCAATGTTTTCATTCCTTCGCCCACCTGGTCTGCTATGGAAAAAGCAGGTGTCCCTATGTTTTTTTTTTTGTGTTTTTTTATTTTTACAATAGTGTTCTACGCTTCATTTGATCCAATTCAATGTTGCCAATTATTTAATGACATGAGAATGAAGTGGAGTGTCTAATCTTAGCTGGTCTGAGAGAACTGATGAGGCTTCTCTCCTTTATGTACACATTGGTGTCTTTTTAAATGGCCCAATCTGTAGAATCTCTTCTCACAGGCAGTGCATTGATAAGGCTTCAGTCAACTATGTATCCGGTGGTGTGTCTTTACATTGCCCAATCGGGAGAAACTCTTGCCACATTAAGAGCAGGAGTAACGCTTCTCTCCAGTGTGTGTTCTGACAAACTTTTAGGTCAGTTGATGCTGTGAAACATTTTACACAATCAGAGCAGGATTAAGGCTTCACTCCTATATGCATACGTTCATGTCTTTTTAAGTTGTACAGTTTAGAGAAACTCTTTCCACAGTCAGAGTGTTTTTAAGTCCCCCAGTTTAGAGAAACTCTTTCCACAGTCAGCTTCTCTCCTGTGTGTATAACGTTTTGCATGATGTTTTTTTTTCAAGTAAAAGCCTTCCCCTGTGTGTAGTTTGTGTTTTTAAATCGAGAAAAACTCTTTCCACAGTCAGAGCAGGAGTAAGGCTTCTCTCCTGTGTGTTCATGTTTCTTAAGTGGCCCAGTGAGAGAATGAACAGGAGTAAGGCTTTTGCTCAGTTGATGTTTTGAAGCATTTTTCACAGTCAGAGCAGGAGAAAGGCTTCTCTCCTGTGTGTATACGTTCATGTGTTTTTAAGTCGCCCAGTTGAGAGAAACTCTTTCCACAGTCAGAGCAGGTGTAAGGCTTATCTCCTGTGTGATTTCTCTGATGAACTTTTAGAGCAGTTGATCTTTTGAAGCATTTTTCACAGTCAGAGCAGGAGTAAGGCTTCTCTCCTGTGTGTGTTCTCTGATGAACTTTTCGATCAGTTGATGTTTTGAAGCATTTTTCACAGTAAAAGCAGGAGTAAGGCTTCTCTCCTGTGTGTGTTCTCTGATGAACTTTTCGATCAGTTGATGTTTTGAAGCATTTTTCACAGTCAGAGCAGGAGTAAGGCTTCTCTCCTGTGTGTGTTCTCTGATGAACTTTTTGCTCAGCTGATGTTTTTAAGCATTTTTCACAGTCAGAGCAGGAGTAAGGCTTCTTTCCTGTATGTACACGTTCATGTGTTTTTAAGTGGCCCAGTTGAGAGAATCGCTTTCCACAGTCAGAGCAGGAGTAAGGCTTCTCTCCTGTGTGTGTTCTCTGGTGAACTTTTTGATCAGATGATGTTCTGAAGATTTTTTCACAGTAAAAGCAGGAGTAAGGCTTCTCTCCGGTATGTACACGTTCATGTGTTTTTAAGTTGTACAGTTTAGAGAAACTCCTTCCACAGTCAGAGCAGGAGTAAGGCTTTTCTCCTGTGTGTGTTCTCTGATGAACCTTTAGAGCAGTTGATCTTTTGAAGCATTTTTCACAGTCAGAGCAGGAGTAAGGCTTTTCTCCTGTGTGTGTTCTCTGATGAACCTTTAGAGCAGTTGATCTTTTGAAGCATTTGTCACAGTCAGAGCAGGAGTAAGTCTTCTCTCCTGTATGTATGCGTTCATGTCTTTTTAAGTTGTACAGTTGAGAGAAACTCTTTCCACAGTCAGAGCAGGGGTATGACTTCTCTCCTCTGTGCACTCTCTGATGAACTGTCAGAGCCTTTGAGGTTGTGAAATTCTTCCCACAGTCAGTACAGGAAAACAGATTCTCTCCTGTGTGTATTTTTACATGTAATTTTAGCTTTGATAGAAGTGAAAAATTCTCCTCACAATGTGGGCAGTGGTGAGACCTCTTAGCTCTGTGATCTTCCTGCTGTTTCTCTCTGGATGTAGAGAATGTCTCAACATGGTCTCCTGTGAGAACAACATCAGAAGAACCAGTCAGTTGTGTGATATACACTACAGGTCAAAAGTTTCAGAACACATACTCATTCAAGGGTTTTTCTTTATTTGACTATTTTCTACATTGTATAATAGTGAAAACATCAAAACTATCAAATAACACACATGGCATCATGTAGTAAACTAAAAGGTGTTAAACAATTCAAAATACATTATAACTGAGATTCTTCAAATAGCCACCCTTTGCCCTGATGACAGCATTGCACAATATTGGTATTCTCTTACCTTGAGAAAGAGATTTCTCAATCTTATCTTCTTCATCTTTAATGCTGACATTCAGCTCCATTGTTTGACTGCAGTCTTCCAGCTTCATCTCTGGATCCTGCAGTGAAAACTGGGCTCCACTGTCACAATCAGGACCCAGTGACTGTAGGTTTGGACTCAGTGTGGAAGGAGAGAGGCAGGCTGGGTTTGTCCTCACTATTGATGTTACCGAACTCAGACTTAATTCTAGTTGTCCTGTAGTAACAATGAGAAACAGACAGAAAGTTGTCTTGACAGATCTGGCACTTTATTTTAAAAAATATAATATTTCTTCTTGTTAAATGATCTATTTCAGTGCTGGACTTGGACTGAAATAGGTGCTGGAAATCATTTTTAGGTGCAGGAGCTCCACAATACTGTTAATATTCTGTCCAAGTCAAACACTGATCTCATTTCAATAGATCTGGTAGATAAGCATTTAGAACAAAACAGGAATTCATTGCAATTAGACAAAGTACCTGCTTTAAATTTGTCTACACAACGTAAATGTACTTAACCTAGAGTAGAGTTTCCCAAATTTGCATAAATGACTAAAAACCATTTAGTACAAAGTTGCAGTATATGTTTTAGGCATCACTATGTACTATTTTCCTGAATAACCTTGTCTTTACTGTATTATTTCAATGAAAAAACTATTTTATTTCACATTCACACCATAGTAACATTTATAAATATAGAAACATCTTAATGTGTCTAAATATTAGTACACATGTAGAAAACTGATAATCATTACATTCAGCTTTAAAACTGTAGTCTGACCGTGAAATTGACTCTCTGCACCAGCACTGCCTGCACTGAAGTCTGTTGACGCAGACAGAGTGGGTGCCACCATTTTACCAGCTTGTGAATTTTACACAAAACCAATAACATGCTAAACAAACTCAGATATCTCAAATTGTTTGAATGGATGTACATAATTTCCTCAGACAAACTGTTGTGGAAAATTGCAAGATTGTTATACTCCTTGTATTGCACTAATGGTTTTATTCAACAGAATAGAGTATTCTGTTAACTATTGTTCCACTGAGGATGGGCCTCTATGATAGAGCACTGACAGAGGAGATTTACAATGTCTTTGGGTGATAAAACCTAAAAGAGCATTACAGATAACATGAGGTAATGTTTTTGTGCTATGAAGTACCAGGAACGAGATTAGAACCTCATCTATCTTAGGGACCAAACTGAACGATAATTAATAGCGAATGCTATCTGGCTATGGGATACTCCTCTCTCTCAAGTAAAAGTCTTTCTTTGTGAACTGTTCATAAGATCTGTGGTTTGTCATGTAAGTTGAGAGGGGTGCATCTTGGCTATAAAAGTTCTTTGTACTTTTCTGTTGTGACTTTGATGGTTCATTAGAGATGGTGCATCATTGAAAGTCAAAGGCTATTGCAAAGCTCTTATTATTAAAGATGTAGTTTAAGTATAACTCTGACTGGTGTGTGAAGTTTAACTCTCCTCATTTGGTAAAGCAGAAATATGCCACCACAAAACCCAAAGTATCTAACGTTAGCTATGTGACTTGTAAAATAGTTTCACGTTCTTCACTCACTTTGACACAACACATCAACCCTTTACCCAACGTGATAATACGTTAATGGATGTTACCTAGCATGTTATAACATGTTGTTTTGATATTAGAACGTTTAAACCGGCTATTACATACCTGTAGTAATAAACAGAAACCAACACAAAGGTTATTGACATCACAGTTCTGGCTCTTTCTTTATTCTGAAGAATGGTGCGTGCCTGCCTGGAACTTACTGTTCTCCCACTACCACCGTGCACCCACAGATAGAACAATGAGAGATATTTCACTGGATGTAGGAATGTTAAGCATCTGCTTAGTGTTTCCACTCACCAACAAATATGGTAGTGAGAGGAAGCCCAGTGGCTGGCAGTGAGAGAAGATGGATTTTGGCCGACATTCTGCAAATGTTCTAATCAATGAAACATCTGATCTTAAGGGAAAAAGACACGTTTGTGGCTGTGTCACTTAGTTTCCTGCCTGGCAGTTAAGATACAATATTTGTTCAGATGTGTAGGAGGAGACTCAGCCTAGGAGAAAGGGTTAAATATCAGTGATTGTGTGAATGTGTTAACAATGTCTTTGTCTAATGCAGCTGTATTGATCCTCTGAGAAGAATAAACTTGGTTTGAGCTTTCATAGAGTCTGTTGAGTTTTTTACTCTGCGATTTAGAACCTAACAATACTAAGTAACAAAATGGACCATACATATATAGCGTTATCGTAGTATATATAACATGATACCTTAATAAACCAAGAAAGTATCAAAGATCAGAAATGAACAGCCTGTGGAGAAACAGCGATTCCATTGAATAATGTGCTACGTTACCCAGAGGCCCTTTGCACATGATGTTAGGCTTGCATGTGAGTGACAATCATTTTAGTCCAAGGATATGATCGAAAGGCCTCAATCATTCTTAAAATGGAAGAAGTTTGGAACCACCAATAATCTTTCTAGAGCTGGCCGCCCGGCCAAACTGAGATCGGGGGAGAAGGGCCTTGGTCAGGGAGGTGACTAATCCGGATCGAGTGGAAAGATGAAAGGAGCAAAATACAGAGAGATCCTTGATGAAAACATGCTCCAGGGTGCTCAGGAACTCAGGTTCACCTTCCAAGAGGACAACAACCCGAAATACACAGCAAAAACAACGCAGAAGTGGCTTCGGGACAAGTCTCAATGTCCTTGAGAGGCTCAGCCAGAGCCCAGACTTTAACATCTCTGGAGAGACCAGAAAATAGCTGTGCAGCAACACTCCCCGTCTAACCTGACAGAGCTTGAGAGGATCTGCAGAGAATAATGGGAGAAACTCCCAAAATACAGGCGTGCCAAGCTTGTAGCGTCATACACAAGAACACTCGAGTCTGTAATCACTGCCAAAAGGTGATCAACAAAGTACTGAGTAAAGGGTCTGAATACTTATGTAAATGTGTTATAACATTGAGAAAAAAAGTTTTATAATTTTGTTAAAATTTCTAAAAACCTGTGTTTGCTTTGTCATTATGGAGTCATTTGTCATTTGCTTTGTCATTATGGGGTGTGTAGATTGATGAGGGGAAAAACAATTTTATAATAAGGCTGTAACATAACAAAATGTGGAAAAAGTCATGGGGTCTGAATAATTTTCCAAATGACTGTATGCTGAATCCTTTCAACAAGGTTGCTTCCCCTCCTCTCTAAGGAGTGTTTTACTCTCATTCTGAAGCTGGATAATCCCCAACAAAATGTGAAGAGTTAGAAACCGATTTCTCTTCTGAAATCTGACTCAAGAATTATGTGCTAAAGCCTTAGCCAGGAGATTGGACAGAGTTCTCCCATATCTAATACACAAAGACCAAAATGGCTTCGTGAAAAACCATCAAGGTTTTCACAATGTGAGGAGAGTACTAAACATAGGGGACCCGTCACATGTGCACTGATACTGCCATACTCTCACTTGATGCAGAGAAGGCATTCCATAGAGTTGAGTGGTCTTATTTCAAGTGCTTAAGAGATTTGGGAACTACTTCGGTAAATGGATTAAGATATGATACACAGACCCCACTGCAGAAGTTGCAACTAACAACTTTTTTCACAATTTTGTCAGATTTTTAGGGGGATGAGACAAGGATGTCCGGCCAGTCCAGGGCTCTTTCTTTTAGCTATAGAATCCCTTTGCCATTGCAATAAGGGCCCAAACGTCAATTAGTGGAATTAAAACAGATTTCGAACATCGAGTGGACCTGTATGCTGATGATACCCTCTTATTCCTAACAGATCTAAAGAACCCTTCCCTCTCCAATTGTTTTATTTAACCAGGAAAAGCCTATTGAGACCCAGAGTCTCTTTTTCAAGGGAGACCTGGTCAAGAAGGCAGCAACAATCAATACATTACATCATTAAAAACATACAACATGATCCAGCACCCCAAAAAACATCCCATCAATATTTTAAATGTATTCAGTGACACTAACATATCTAGTTGAAGCATGGATTGTAGACTAATCCATGCCTCTGGTGACCAAGAAGAGAAGGCAGTCTTGCCTAATACTGTGAATGTCCTGTTCTTTGAGTAGCAACCACCTAGCAGCCTCCATGGGTAACATCTGGTGGTGAAGGCCCGACCAGAATACAGAGGTAAAGGGAGTTTACTACCAAAAGGGCTCTGGGTATGGTCACTGCTGGTGGTGAAGGAGACCAGAATACAGAGGTAAAGAGGGAGTTTACCCAAAAGGGCTTTGTAGATGAACACATACAAATGTATCTTTCTGTGCATATAAAGGGAGGTCCAATCTACCATTTGGTACAAGGTGCAATGGTGGGTGAGTGACTTGGCATTTGTAGTAAAGCGCAAGGATGCATGATAAACAGAGTCCAGTTTCTGTAAGACAGAGGAGGCTGCATGATAAACAGAGTCCAGTCTCTGTAAGACAGAGGAGGCTGCATGATAAACAGAGTCCAGTCTCTATAAGACAGAGGAGGCTGCATGATAAACAGAGTCCAGTCTCTGTAAGACAGAGGAGGCTGCATGATAAACAGAGTCCAGTCTCTCATAATAGAACCCTAAAACTGGCAGTTTGTCAACTTCACTTCTTCAGTCTACTCTCTGATCACTCCAGACAGCCCAGTTCAGTCTACTCTCTGATCACTCCAGATAGCCCGGTGAATAAAACAAATGCTGGCAATACTGCTGTCAAACCATGTAAGTCTCAGTAGCATGAAATAACATCTACCTTCTCATTGAAACAGTTCATCATGAAACAGTTCTACTGCAACTTTTCATGCACAGTGGGAAGTTGGAATGAACACAGACTTAATTAGAAAAAACCTGTGCTTACTAAGAGAAACCGATTTCTCCTCCTCTTCATCTTTAATGTTGACATTCAGCTCCAGTGTTTGACTGCAGTCTTCCAGCTTCACTGATGCCATCTCTGGATCCTGCAGAGCAAACTGGGCTCCACTGTCACAATCAGGACCCAGTGGCTGTAGGTTTGGACTCAGTGTGGAAGGAAAGAGGCAGGCTGGGTTTGTCCTCACTGTTGATGTTACCGGCCTCAGACAATCTGATTTGGCCTGTAGTAATAAAGAGACACGAACACAAGTTATTGTTTTGACAGTTGTCACTTTTTTTATTCTAGTAAATTATGTAATTACAATAGATCAGGTAGCTAAGCATTGACAACAAAACATTCATTCATTCACATTAGACAAAGTACATACTTTAAATTACACAACACAAGTGCACGTAACCATAACATGCCATTTATAAAAAATAAAACATCTCCTTTAAGCAGTACTTCAAAGTGTTTTTACTTAGTTACTTTACACCACTGCCAATTGTATTTCCCGTTTAGTACACCTGCACTGCTACCCCATTCAGAGACGCTAACTGCTTTAGTACACCTGCACTGCTACCCCATTCAGAGATGCTAACTGCTTCAGTACACCTGCACTGCTACCCCATTCAGAGATGCTAACTGCTTCAGTACACCTGTACTGCTACTCCCATTCAGAGATGCTGACTGCTTTAGTACACCTGCACTGCTACCCCATTCAGAGATGCTAACTGCTTTAGTACACCTGCACTGCTACCCCATTCAGAGATGCTAACTGCTTTAGTACACCTGCACTGCTACCCCATTCAGAGACACTAACTGCTTTAGTACACCTGCACTGCTACCCCATTCAGAGACACTAACTGCTTTAGTACACCTGCACTGCTACCCCATTCAGAGATGCTGACTGCTTTAGTACACCTGCCCTGCTACCCCATTCAGAGACGTTAACTGCTTTAGTACACCTGCACTGCTACCCCATTCAGAGATGCTAACTGCTTTAGTACACCTGCACTGCTACCCCATTCAGAGACACTAACTGCTTTAGTACACCTGCACTGCTACCCCATTCAGAGATGCTGACTGCTTTAGTACACCTGCACTGCTACCCCATTCAGAGACGCTAACTGCTTTAGTACACCTGCACTGCTACCCCATTCAGAGACGCTAACTGCTTTAGTACACCTGCACTGCTACCCCATTCAGAGACACTAACTGCTTTAGTACACCTGCACTGCTACCCCATTCAGAGATGCTGACTGCTTTAGTACACCTGCACTGCTACCCCATTCAGAGACGCTAACTGCTTTAGTACACCTGCACTGCTACCCCATTCAGAGACGCTAACTGCTTTAGTACACCTGCACTGCTACCCCATTCAGAGATGCTACCTGCTTTAGTACACCTGCACTGCTACCCCAGTCAGAGATGCTGACTGCTTTAGTACACCTGCACTGCTACCCCATTCAGAGATGCTAACTGCTTTAGTACTTATTGATGATAGTATCTTCTGACCAGGGGAGTTTTCCTAAGATCCATGACACTAGTCTTTTTCCACATTTTGTTAAGTGACAGCCTTATTCTAAAATTGATTAAATTGTTTTTCCCCCTCATTAATCTACACACAATAACCCATAATCAAAGCCTAAACAGGTTCAGAAATGTTTGCAGATTTATTACAAATAAAAATATATATAGAATCACACACCCCTCTTGTTGGCGGAGAGAACATTTAGCAGTTTTAAAGCTAATTTCAGGCTAACGTTCTGTACCCAAAATCCCTAATTTGTTTAGGAAAAACATTCCCTATCCCTCAACCCTTGCTCTCTTTACGTGACACATGTATGCATGGCTAGAGAACATTCTGTTATTATTACTCCAGAATGTCTGTTATTCTAGAGGATGAGTCGGACAGGATTCTCCCCCCCAAACGGCCCCCTGTAAGTCTTTATTTTCCCCCAAACAGCCCCCTGTAATTCTTTATTTTCCCCCCAAACGGCCCCCTGTAATTCTTTATTTTCCCCCCAAACGGCCCCCTGTAATTCTTTATTTTTCCCCCAAACGGCCCCCTGTAATTCTTTATTTTCCCCCCAAACGGCCCCCTGTAATTCTTTATTTTCCCCCCAAACGGCCCCCTGTAATTCTTTATTTTCCCCCCAAACGGCCCCCTGTAATTCTTTATTTTCCCCCAAACGGCCCCCTGTAATTCTTTATTTTTCCCCCAAACGGCCCCCTGTAATTCTTTATTTCCCCCCCAAACGGCCCCCTGTAATTCTTTATTTTCCCCCAAACGGCCCCCTGTAATTCTTTATTTTCCCCCAAACGGCCCCCTGTAATTCTTTATTTTCCCCCCAAACGGCCCCCTGTAATTCTTTATTTTCCCCCAAACGGCCCCCTGTAATTCTTTATTTTCCCCCAAACGGCCCCCTGTAATTCTTTATTTTTCCACAATTGGCAGTTATGATGCAAGCCTGGAGGATTTTATTCTAGGAGTGAAGATACAGTATTTCAACATGTCCATTTGATAGGGCCACACTGGTAACTCCAGCTTGGTTTCTAAACCATCTATCCTATAGTGTCACCCTAATATTTGAATTGAGAAAGTGTGATCATAATCATTGGCATATTTTAGCGATCTGCAGTACATCCTAAATGCCCCTCAGCCTTCAGATGTGAGCTAAACAGTTCAATTTCACCTCAGATGCATTTTAAGCCTATGGATATATATGGATGAGAACGTTAATCATTTACAAACCTTTAGGTCAGTTGTATGCTGCTGCTTTGCGATCTATTAACAGCAAAGGTTGCATTAAATTGACTCAATATTTTTACTGATGCATTTGGTAATATTCAATTCATAAACACAAAACATATAAACAAAAGCATTGACTGTGAAAGTTGATAGGCTGCATGGAGCCCATTCATTATGCGCAGTACTTAACTGATTCGATATATAGAACTATTGTTTTCTTGTGTAAACCGAGAGCAACACCTGTCAAACGCAGACATTTCTCTCAAAACACAGGGATGTCGATTTGCACCGGACTAGTATTATCAGAGGACTTTGGATTTTGCCCCAAAACAGTAGGTTATTCTGGTTGGAATTGTTACTCTCCTGCCATGTAAATCTTACTGCCATGGCAGATTCTAACGGGACAAAAATGAAAGATGTGGTGTTTTGTGCTCATGCACATAATTACATAACCCGACCTCCCCCAGTAAAACGACTCCCGTCCGAATAGGGCACAATAGGGCCTGACCTATAGCCAGGGCCACTATTTGCCATTCTGCTCCAAAAATTCCACACCCAACAAAACTAGAACAGTCCCAGTTAGTAAAATGAAGTTGAAAAGACATCTAAAATAATAATTTTCCAGACATTGAATGCAAGGGAAGCCAGCAATAGTTTGTCCTCCATTAAAAAAAAAATAATAATAATAATAATAGCCAATCAGCATTGACCTAAACTGACTGGGCTCAGCTGTGATTGGTCCTGGCCCACCAAAAACAAGTTTCAAGAGAAGCCAGTTTGGATTTGCCTTCAGACCAATCACATCACATCAGAAGCCAAACATAACTGACATCTCAATGTGTTGTTGTCCTCTGGTGGATAGTTGGCTAACTTAGAAAAGGGACGATTTTAGCCATGGATGGAGATATAGGGATTTAGACTTACGGCCTTACTTCATTCTCCACTGGCCAATGATTATAACAGTGATTCTGATCCAACCATACATTGCACCCCGTGACCTGAGAGGATGGAAGTTCAACATGTAGCTAGATGTAGTATGCTAATATTACCTAGCTGGCCTGGCGCATCGTTTCCCATGAAAGTAAGTTAGACTAATGAGCCAAAACGTTTTGCCAGGTAGCCGAGGACCACAGAAACTAAACACATTTACTCTACGACAGTCAAACCTTTTAGGCAAAATGAACGAGGAGGATGGCATTGGTGTTTCTCTACAAGTAGTCAGAAAATGTTGGAAACATTACCTTGCTTGACCATGTCGTAGGTAATGTAACTGTTTGTTACACACAATATGTTTAATAGACTTCACCCAACAGATGTTGCTCTCCGGTTTTGTAATGAAAACGAGTGTGTGGTTGAATTTATTCTGCCAGTGTCTTCTTATTGTCTCAGGCCTTAGTCCTATATATCACAGTGGCAAGACATATGAACTAACAGCTTAATGTGCACACACATAGGTCGTTATATGTTTTTGTTTGTTTTTTGGGGCTTGGCTTCTGCAGTGACTTCCCATGCACTGGAAACATTTATTTCTATCTGATTTCAGACTATCAATCCTTACAAAATAGTTTTTCTATATCATCATTAGAAAGTTGTGTAAAATGCAGTTGTTTTGGAGAAAATTATTGATTTTCTTATAAGATACACATTTGCACGTGTTTTTTCTTGACTGATTACAATTTGATTGATGTGGTTCTATTGTACGTCATCATTAAACGCAGACAGAGTGCGCACCGCCATTTTACCAACTCGTAAGACTTTATTTTTACACAAAGCCAATAAAATCTCAAATACATTGATTATAAATACATTTACATTTTGATACACGTTCAAAAAGAAAAATCTAGCTTCGTGACTTGCAAAATCGTTTCACGTTTTTCACTCACTCGGTTTGACACATAAATAACACACAACCTTTACCAAACGTGGTAATACCTTGACGGATGTGTTACCTTGCATGTTATGACGTGGTCTTTCGACATTGGAACGTTTAAACGTGCTATTACATACCTGTAATAATGGACACAAAGGATACCGTGTTCACAGCACAGTTCCTTTATCTGAAGAATGGAGCGCGCGTCCCCGGAACTAGTTCTCCCTCTGCTTTGGAGTTTAACGGCGGTTGGAATCGAATATGTAGCATTACCGCCCCCAACTGGACTATAATATAAACACATTGCACTTTAAAATACAAAATGGGAAAACGGGAAAAGCAAAAACGTTAAAAAATAAAATAAAAAACGAACTCTACAATCATTAAAAACCCACTACCCCATTCCACTACTTTGACTCGATCTGCTCCTGCACCATGCCAACGGCCTGGGAGGACGGGACACCACCACCCAACACACCCTGTAACTCTTCTGAAGTTAAATACCCAGATACTTCTCTGCAGCTGCCTCAATTATTTTCTGTGACTTACGTTCCACCTCTGAGGTACAGATGAAGCCATCCTTAATGAAGCATACAGTATATCACTCAAATCAAATAGTTCTTGTCACATGCGCCGAATACAACAGGTGTAGTAGACCTTAAACGTGAAAGGCATACTTAAATACCCTTAACCAACAATGCAGTTCAAGAAATAGAGTTGAGAAAATATTTGCTAAATAGATATATATATATTAAGTAACACAATAAGATTACATAAGTTCTAATGACTACTGAAAAGTCAAAAATTATATATATCTTACAAGGAGGGTTTGAATTTGAACTTTTCAGTAGTCATTAGAAGTTATGTAATCTTATTGTGTTACATTTTATGTCCATTAAAATAACATAAAATTGATAGAAATACAGTGTAGACATTGTTAATGTTGTAACTAACTATTGTAGCTGGAAACGGCAGATTTTTTTATGGAAGTCCGTGCTCCCAAATAGTAGAAATCGTGTGATTCATAAGGTTACATGATTCATTAGCCCCACATGGCTATACAAATAAATAGTGCAAGTATATGGCCATTAAATAACACACAACATCATGCCGTATTTAGATAGTGGAATAGGCCTAGTCTAAATTATATTTACTTTCTGTTTTGCAGCTCAGGCGGTTTTTCTAGACAATGCTCTTCTGTGTCTCTATTGTATAATTCTCACACAGGTCATTTGCTGAAGGCTCAAGCCTATATTACGCTATCTACTGGTACAATGCTGTTCTAAAACAAGATCTAGACTTTTATTTTGAAAATGAAACGGGAAGCTGCAATTATTGACTAGCTTCATTCGGTTTTTCAGATTCCACATTCCAGACAAAAATGTGTATATATAAAAAATATCTGTAACCGAGTAAAGGGAGACGTAAAGTAAACACTTAAGTGTAAATGTTCATTCATGGTCGTAACATAGTACGTTTACAGATTATTATTTTTTACGGTTACGTTACATGTTTCACGCACGGCTTTTCTTACGACTCAATGTCCCGGAGGAGGAGGAGTCGGTGGCACCAATCCCCTTCTCATGTAATGGGGTAGGGCTATTCCAAGGATCCCGGAACGTACGGACGGTTGCACTGTGGTAGTGGGGAACAGGAAGTTCCGGACAGGCGCCCAACATTCTTCAGAATAAAGAAAGCGTGCAGTCTAGAATAGAATCATTGTGTCCGTCTCTATTTATTACTACAGGTATGTAATAGAATGTTTAAATGTCTAATATCGAAAGAACATGTCATGCTATGCTAGGTGACAAATCTATTACGGTATTATCACGTTTAGTTAAGGTTTGATGTGTTGTTTTTGTGTCAAACAGAATGAAGAATGTGATAACTACTTGACTAGTTCCATAACTAGAGACTTGGTTCGTCTGAGTGGATGTACATACTTTTCTCAAAGTAAATTCTGCGTAAACGGGCTTCAGGCAGTGCGGGTGCAGCAGAGAGAGACAATTTGACGGTTGCAGTACTGTTTTGAAGCTGAAAGTAATTATCCATTTTCGACATGTGTAGTAATATTCAGACATATTCAGTTGTTTCAATCTTTTTATAAATGTTAGTATGGTGTGAACGGAAATGCTATTGGTTTTGTATTGTAACAATATATCGAAGGCAAAGTTATTCAGGAAAATAGTACAAACAAGCTGCAACCTTGTAATACATGGTTTTTGTCATTTATGCATGTACATTCTGTATCTACTATAGATTAAGTGCTTTTAAGTTGCATAGCCTAATTTAAAGCATGTACTTTGTGTCTAATGTGAATTGATTAATGTTTTGTTGCCAATGTTTATCTACCTGATCCATTGAGATGAGATCAGTGCTTGACTTGGACAGGAGTTCACCGGAGCTGAGTACCAGCACCTCAAATGTCTACTGCTTGAGCTCATGTTCCTCTTATAGAATATTAACTCAAAAGTGTTGTGGAGATCCTGCACCTAAATATAAACAGTACTGGTCCCTATTTCAAGTCAAAACAAGTCAAACACTGACTTGGATAATTGAACAAGAAATATAATATATTTTTAGAAAATGTCAGAACTTTCAAGACTAACTTTTGTCTGTTTCTCTTTATTACTACTGGCCGACTTGAATAAAGTCTGAGGCCGGTAACATCAAGTGAGGACAAACCCAGCCTGATCTCTCCTTCCACACTGAGTCCAAACCTACAGTCACTGGGTCCTGATTGTGACAGTGGAGCCCAGTTTGCGCTGCAGGATCTAGAGATGGCATCAGTGAAGCTGGAAGACTGCAGTCAAACACAGGAGCTGAATGTCAACATTAAAGATGAAGAAGAGGAGGAGAAGATGGGGAAATCTGTTTCGAATGGTAAGAACAGGTTCTATCTAAGTTTGTTGTTTGTTCCAACTTCCAACTGTGAATGAAAAGTTGCTGTAGAACTGTTTCAATGAGAAAGTAATGAGATTTCATGCTACTGAGACGTGCATGGTTTGACACCAGTATTGTTCTATGAAATTAGTCTGTCATTATTAACCCTTGTGATAGTGAGTGGTTGATGTACAGGGCATTCAGAAAGTATTCAGATCCCTTGACTTTTTCCATATAATGTTACGTTATAAATAATCCTCATGACAAAGCGAAAACATTTGCTTCCTGTTTCCATTGATCATCCTTGAGATGTTTCTATAACTTGGAGTTCATCTGTGGTAAATTCAATGAATTGGACATGATTTGGAAAGGCAAACACCTGTCTATGTAAGGTCCCACAGTGCATGTCAGTGCAAAAACCAAGCCTGTGACAGGATTGTATTGAGGCACAGATCTGGGGAAGGGTACCAAAACATTTCTGCAGCTTTGAAGGTCCCCAAGAACACAGTGTCCTCTCCATCATTCCCTAATGATAGAAGTTTGGAACTACCAAGACTCTTCCAATAATTGTCTGGCCGGCCTGCCAAACCGAACAAGCTGGGGAGAAGGGCCTTAGTCAGGGAGGTGAGCAAGAACCTGATGGTCACTCTGACAGAGCTCCAGAGTTCCTCTGCGGAGATGGGTGAACCTTCCAGAAGGACAATTATCTCTGCATTACTCCACCAATTAGGCCTTTATGGTAGAGTGGGCAGACGGAAGCCACCCCTGAGTAAAAGGCACGTGAAAGCCAACTTGGAGTTTGCCAAAAGGCACCTAAAGGACTCTGACCATGAGAAACAAGATTCTCTGGTTGGATGAAATCAAGATTGAACTCTTTGGCCTGAATGCCAAGCGTGATGTCTGGGGGAAACCTGGCACTATCCCTACGGGGAAGTATGTTGGTGACACTATCATGCTGTGGGGATGTTTTTCAGCGGCAGGGCCTTGAAGACTTGTCAGGATCGAGGGGAAAGATGAACAGAGAAAAGTACAGAGATCCTCGATGAAAACCTGCTCGAGTGCTCAGGATCTCATACTGGGGCGACGGTTCACATTCCAACAGGACAATGACCCTAAGCACACAGCTAAGACAACACAGGAGTGGCTTCAGGACAATTTTGAATGTCCTTGAGTGGCCCAACCAGAGACCGGACTTGAACCCATTCAAACTTTTCTGGAGAGACCTGAAAATAGCTGTGCAGCGACGCTCCCATCCAACCTGACAGAGTTTGAGAGGATCTGTGTGCCAAGCTTGTAGCGTCATACCCAAGAAGACTCAAGGCTTTACTCGCTGCCAAAGGTGCTTCAAAACAGTACTGAGTAAATGAGTCTGAATACTTATGTAAATGTGATATTTCAGTTATTTATTTTTTAAATTTGCAAACATGAAAAAAAAACTTTTACTTTGTAATTGTGGGGTATTGTTTAATTAGTGTTTAATTGCTATATTGTAATTACTTTGCAACCATGGCCTATTTATTTCCTTAACTTACCTTATTTGCACTCAATGTATATAGACTTTTTGTTTTCTTTTGTTCTACTGTATTAATGACTATGTTTTGTTTATTCCATGTGTAACTCTGTGCTGTATGTGTCAAATTGCTTTGCTTTATCTTGGCCAGGTCGCAGTTGCAAATGAGAACTTGTTCTCAACTAGCCTACCTGGTGAAATAAAAAAATAAAAATAAAATGTGTGTAGATTGATGAGGGGGAATAAACATTTGAATCATTTTAGAAAAACGTAATGCAACAAAAAAAAGTCTAGGGGTCTGAATACTTTCCGAATACACTGTTTCCCGGTGTAGACCAGTAGACGACTTAGATAATTGAACACTAAGAAATATAATTTTTAGAGAATAAAGTGCCAGAACTGTCAAGACAATAACTTTGTGTTTGTTTCTCTTTATTACTACATCAACAGTGAGGACAAACCCAGCCCTCCTCTCTCCTTCCACACTGAGTCCAAACCTACAGTCACTGGGTCCTGATTGTGACAGTGGAGCCCAGTTTGCACTGCAGGATCCAGAGATGGCATCAGTGAAGCTGGAAGACTGCAGTCAAACACTGGAACTGAACGTCAACATTAAAGATGAAGAAGAGGGGGAGAAGATTGGGACATCTGTTTCTCATGGTAAGAGCAGGTTCTATCTAACTAAGTTTGTTGTTCATTCCAACTTCCCACTGTGCATGAAAAGTTGGTGTATAACTGTTTCACGATGAACTGTTTCAATGAGAAGGTAGATGTTATTTCATGCTACTGAGACTTGTATGGTTTGACACCAGTATTGTCAGCATTTGTTTTATTCACTGGGCTATCTGTATTTTATTTATTTTTTTTTATTTTACCTTTATTTAACCAGGAAGGCCATTTACAACTGCGACCTGGCCAAGATAAAGCAAAGCAGTACGACACAAACAACAACAACACAGTTACACATGGGATAAACAAACGTACAGTCAATAACACAATAGAAAAGTCTATATACACTGTGTGCAAATGAGGTAAGGCAGTAAATAGGCCGTAGTGGGGAAGTAATTACAATTTAGCAATTAAACACTGGAGTGATAGATGTGCAGAAGATGAATGTGCAAGTAGAGATACTGGGGTGCAAAGGAGCAAAAAAATGAATAACAGTTTGTAGATGATGTACTTGGATGGTGAGCTGCTCTGACAGCTGATGCTTAAAGTTAGTGAGGGAGATGGATGGCACTGTGATAGACTGCATCCAATTTGTCGAGTAGAGTGTTGGAGGCTATTTTGTAAATGACATCGCCGAAGTCAAGGATCAATAGGATGGTCAGTTTTACGAGGGTATGTTTTTGCAGCATGAGTGAAGGATGCTTTGTTGCGATATAGGAAGCCGATTCTAGATTTAATTTTGGAATGGAGATGTTTAATGTGAGTCTGGAAGGAGAGTTTACAGTCTAGCCAGACACCTAGGTATTTATAGTTGTCACATATTATAAGTCAGAACCGTCCAGAGTAGTGATGCTGGATGGGCAGCCAGGTGCAGGCAGCGATCGGTTGAAGAGCATGCATTTAGTTTTACTTGCATTTAAAAGCAGTTGGAGGCCACGGAAGGAAAGTTGTATGGCATTGAAGCTCGTCTGGAGGTTTGTTAACACAGTGTCCAAAGAAGGGCCAGAGGTATACAGAATGGTGTTGTCTGCATAGAGGTGGATCAGAGACTCAACAGCAGCAAGAGCGACATCATTGATGTATACAGAGAAAAGAGTCGTCCCGAGAATTTAACCCTGTGGCACCCCCCCTCAGCGGGGCTGAGGTGCACCCATGACCAGCTCGGAAACCAGATTGCATAGTGGAGAAGGTACGGTGGGATTCGAAATGGTCGGTGATCTGTTTGTTAACTTGGCTTTCGAAGAACTTAGAAAGGCAGGGTAGGATAGATATAGATCTGTAACAGTTTGGGTCTAGAGTGTCTCCCCCTTTGAAGAGGGGGATGACTGCGGCAGCTTTCCAATCTTTGGGGATCTCAGACGATATGAAAGAGGTTGAACCGGCTAGTAATAGAGGTTGCAACAATTGCGGTGGATAATTTTAGAAAGAAAGGGTCTAGATTGTCTAGCCCAGCTGAATTATAGGGGTCCAGATTTTGCACCTCTTTCAGAACATCAGCTATCTGGATTTGCGTGAAGGAGAAATGGGGGAGGCTTGGGAAAGTTGCTGTGGGGGGTGCAGGGCTGTTGACCGGGGTAGTGGTTGCCAAGTGGTAGCAGATTTAAAGAAGTGAAGTAGACAAACTGCTTGTGTTTTTAAAAGTTCTATGAGTGAGGGAAAAGCAGCCAACAAGTGCTCAGCATATGTGGGAACTACTTCAAGACTGTTTTATTCCCCTTTTGTATTGTACAGCCTACTGACATGAATACATACACTACCAGCCTACTGACATGAATACATACACTACCAGCCTACTGATATGAATACATACACTACCGTTCAAAAGTTTGTGGTCACTTAGAAATGTCCTTGTTTTGAAAGAAAAGCACTTTTTTGTCCAATAAAATATACAATCGATAAGAAAACAGTGTAGACATTGTTAATGTTGCAAATGACTATTGTGGCTGGAAAGTGCTTTTAAAAAAAAGTTTTTATATTGAATATCTACATAGGTGTACAGAGGCCCATACTCATCACTCCTGTGTTCCAATGTAATGTTGTGTTAGCTAATCCAAGTGTATCATTTAAAAAAGTGTTTTATAATGATCAATTAGCCTTTTTAAAATTATAAACTTGGATTAGCTAACACAACGTGCCATTGGAACACAGGAGTGATGGTTGCTGATAATGGGCCTCTGTACGCCTATGTAGATATTCCATTAAAAAAATCAGCCGTTTCCAGCCACGATAGTCATTTACAACATTAACAAAGTATACACTATTGATCAATTTGATATTTTATTTTACAAAAAAAGTTTTTCTTTCAAAACGAGGCCATTGTATAAGTGATAGAGTGCCAAGACTGTTGGAAAAGTATTTCTGGTCAAGCTGGTTGAGAGAGTGCCAAGACTGTTGGAAAAGTATTCCTGGTCAAGCTGGTTGAGAGAGTGCCAAGACTGTTGGAAAAGTATTCCTGGTCAAGCTGGTTGAGAGTGCCAAGACTGTTGGAAAAGCATTCCTGGTGAAGCTGGTTGAGAGAGTGCCAAGACTGTGCCAAGCTGTCAAGGCAAGGGGTGAATACTTTGAACAATCTAAAATACAAGCTATTTTGATTAAACACTTGTTTGGGAGGGGGTTACTACATGATTCCATATGTGTAATACCATGGTTTTGATGTTTCACTATTATGTAGAAAATAGTACAAATGAAGAAAAACCCTTGAATTAGTAGGTGTGTCCACACTTTTGACTGGTACTGTATATATTACACCAACTGACTGGTTCTTCTGATGTTCACACAGGAGATCATGTTGAGACATTCTCTACATCCAGAGAGCAACAGCAGGAAGATCACAGAGCTAAGAGGTCTCACCACTGCCCACATTGTGAGGAGATTTTCCCAGTTCTATCAAAGCTAAAAATACACCTAAAAATACACACAGGAGAGAATCTGTATTCCTGCACTGACTGTGAAAAGAGTTTCTCTCACTCGCGCTATCTAAAACAACATGAACGTATACACACAGGAGAGAAGCCTTACTCCTGCTCTGACTGTGGAAAGAGTTTCTCACAGCTGGGCAACTTTAAAAGACATGAACGTATACACACAGGAAAGAAGCCTTTCTCCTGCTCGCACTGTGGAAAATGCTTCAGAACATCACCTGAGCTAAAAGTTCACCAGAGAACACACACTGGAGAGAAGCCTTACTTCTGCTCTGACTGTAGCGCGAGTTTCTCTCAACCGAGCCACCTAAAACAACATGAACATGTACACACAGGAGAGAAGCCTTACTCTTCCTCTGACTGTGGGTCTAATTTCTCTCAATCGAGCCACTTAAAAAGACACCAAGGTATACATAATGGACAGTAGCCTTACTCCTGCTCTGACTGTGGAAAATGATTTAAATTATCAGCTGAGCTAAATGGTCATCAGAGATCACACACAGGAGAGAAGCCTTTCTTCTGCTCTTACTGTGACAACAGCTTCTCACGATTTGGGCAATGTAAAACACACCAACGGCTACACACTTGCGAGAAGCCTTATCAGTTCTCTCAGACCAGCTAAGATTAGTCACTCCTCTTAATTGTCATCTCATAAAATAAATGGCAACTTTGAATTGGATCAAATGAAGAAAGTGTAGAACACTATTGTAATCCTATAGTTTCTCACTGTGAGAGAACAATGCAGAGGAAAGGGAGCATCATAGAATGTTAGTCTCTCTTTACTGATCATTGTGCATCTTGTCAGTTTTTTGCTGTGTTTTTAAAAAATTTTTTTTTTGCTCGCGTCCATAGATACATCCCAGCTCTACTGGTAGTACTGGTACTACCAGCAGTACTGCACCTGTCAACGACACAAGTTGTTCTGCTTCCATAGATACATCCCAGCTCTACTGGTAGTACTGGTACTACCAGCAGCACTGCACCTGTCAACGACACAAGTTGTTCTGCTTCCATAGACACATCCCAGCTCTACTGGTAGTACTGGTACTACCAGCAGTACTGCAGCTGTCAACGACACAAGTTGTTCTGCTTCCATAGATACATCCCAGCTCTACTGGTAGTACTGGTACTACCAGCAGCACTGCACCTGTCAACGACACAAGTTGTTCTGCTTCCATAGATACATCCCAGCTCTACTGGTAGTACTGGTACGACCAGCAGCACTGCACCTGTCAACGACACAAGTTGTTCTGCTTCCATAGATACATCCCAGCTCTACTGGTAGTACTGGTACTACCAGCAGTACTGCACCTGTCAACGACACAAGTTGTTCTGCTTCCATAGATACATCCCAGCTCTATTGGTAGTACTGGTACTACCAGCAGCACTGCACCTGTCAATGACACAAGTTGTTCTGCTTCCATAGATACATCCCAGCTCTACTGGTAGTACTGGTACTACCAGCAGCACTGCACCTGTCAACGACACAAGTTGTTCTGCTTCCATAGACACATCCCAGCTCTACTGGTAGTACTGGTACGACCAGCAGCACTGCACCTGTCAACGACACAAGTTGTTCTGCTTCCATAGACACATCCCAGCTCTACTGGTAGTACTGGTACTACCAGCAGCACTGCACCTGTCAACGACACAAGTTGTTCTGCTTCCATAAGCACATCCAATGCTAGCATCAGTAATTCTCCATGTGTTGTTAGCCCAGCTAGCATGGACACTGGGCTGCATCAGAATCACAACTGTCAGAGCTACTGCCTCCTTATCCGGCAAAACACCAAACAACAGACAGGGATGTGCCTTTCCTCAGCCACAGTGTGTTTATATCTCACAACTCAATGAAACCTTCACTCTTGCGCAGACATTTAGAAACAAAACATGCCAATTTGAAAAATAAGCCACAGGAGTTTTTTTGAGCGAGAGTTGAGACTACTTTCGAGTAAGACATGTATAAAAGCTGCAGATACCATTAATAAGAAGGGGCTAGAAGCGTCTTGATGAGTTACCAAGTGGCTAGGACAGGCAAGCTCCATACTATTGTGGAGGACTTAAATCTTCCTGCTTCTGCAGATGTGGCTGGGGAAAAATCCCCAAAAACTATACCGTTTTCCCGACGCATCAGTGACATGGCAGATGTTTGGAACAATTACTGCTTCGCCTTATTTTTATTTTTTATATTTGACCTTTATTTACCGAGGCAAGTCAGTTAAGAACAAATTCTTATTTTCAATGACGGCCTGGGAACAGTGGGTTAACTGCCTGTTCAGTCGCTCTGGATAAGAGCGTCTGCTAAATGACTTAAATGTAAATGTAAATGTTCAGGGGCAGAACGACAGATTTGTACCTTGTCAGCTCGGGGTTTGAACTTGCAACCTTCCGGTTACTAGTCCAACGCTCGAACCACTAGGCTACCCTGCCTTACAAGCCAATAATTCTATGCGTTACAGCTCGATGAGTCGACAGAAAAAAAAAAAGAATTTTGTTGTAATTTTGGAGTGTTTTGTGTAGATTGATGTATTTTATAATAATGCTGTAATGTAACAAAAGGTGGAAAAAGTCAAGCAGTTTGAATACTTTATGAATGCACTGTATCAGATAAAGATGATCAGTTTTCTGCATTAGTTTCGGTGGATTATTTTGATATTACCAAACACGTTTTGTTTCATGATAAACAGGCTATGAATTGACTAGTGTTTATTAAATTGCCTTTTAATGCGAGATTCATTGTTTTAGTCATTTATGAATTTATTTTAATAACTGAAGTTAATTGATATGTTTGTACATTAATTTGTTCCGGAAACATCTTCTCTTGTCTATAATGTTAAATAAAATTGCAAATAAATTCATTAAAAATCCTACAATGTGACTTTTTTGCCCCACTGTATGTATATTATATATTTTTAGTGTTTCCTGTTTGACCCCAGGAAGAGTAGCTGCTGGGGATCCTAATAAAATACTAAATGTATCAGATATTAATGACGTGTTGATCAGTTTTCACCATTAGTTTTTTAATGAATGTTTCATTCAGTGTGTTTCTATGGGATATAGTAGTAAAGGACAAATTCTGTATTTTATCAAATCATTTTTAATCATGTTCATACCTAATGTCCTAAAATACTAAATAAATGATCTAAACAATCCATGGTACGACCTTCTTAAAACCATCCCATATGTCAGCATAGTATTGTAATGCATTATTAGTCTTTTTATGGTGCCAAAGTCCAGGGACGGCATTACAACCACGATCCAATAATGACCCAGTTACTATTGGGGAATGGAACCAGACAGGAAGCTTGTGTTACCTTTCTCTACACCACTACAGTATTCATTTCAACAGACCTTTTACACACACCATTTGTTAGAGCTCAATATATACCAAAGACTATATTGAGGGTCAGACTGTTAATGGAGTGGTTGGCTTTATGAAATGAAAGTAAAAAAAAAAAAAAAAGTTTGTATTTTGTTCATTAGTCCACTGTTAATATAATGCCAAAAAGGTTGCATGTTAGCAATCAAGTAAGAGCACTTTCAGTACAGAGAAAAAAGTGAGATGCTTATGCAAATTATATGCAAACAAATTAGCTAAATAATAATTGCATATAATTTGCATTATCACACCTTTTGGTATGTACTACATTGTTTTCCCATCCTGGTCCTGGGGATCCATGAGCTTGTTTGTTTTTGCCCCTAACACTCACACACTGGATTCAACTAAACAACTCAAGCCTTTGAACTGAATAAGGTATGTGAGTGTGAGGGCAAAAACATACATGTACACCCTTTGGGACCAGGATTGGGGAACACTGCTGTACTGAAATTCCTCCATCTTCAGAACTTCACTGTTGACATGCACATTATTGGGATTGTATACAGGGTGAAGAAACCAAGGTGGACATTTGTAATTTGATTGAACTATCCCTTTAATTAGAGTTCCATTAGAGACGAACCTAATGTGTGCTCGCATACTCCCTTAAAAGACCTTTGCTTGAAAAATGAGAAAAAGTGTCAGTAGCACTGTTTATCCATTTTGAGACGCCATATAACCCTTTCTCTGTTCACAAATTAGAATTGGATTTTAAGGTTTGTATGAATGTCCTGCCTCATAAAATGTTTGTCATCACAAATCAACTGCATTATATTTAGACACTTGAACCAGTAAAATGATTTTTTTTGCTATAGCCTATATCAATGAGCATTCTGTAATCTTAGCGACTGTTCAAGAAAGAATAAAAACAACATTGTAAGGGTATATAAACCCAAAGTTATTTGTTTGGAAGTAATAAAAACGTACATCTAGACGACTGCTGCCAAGAGTCGCACACATCTGTGAGTGACGTCAGTGTGTCGAGTACAGAAAAGGGCTCTATCGCCACTTCCTCAAAATAGATAACTCAAATCTGTCATTAATGTTGAGTGCTGTTGACCAATCACCATTGAACGGGCTTAAACTTCGGCTACCGACTTCAGCAGAAGACTTGCCTCCAAGAAAAAATGTGTGTGCACAAACAGCCGAAAAAACCCTTACACAAAGCCCAAAACGAAAACTTCACAAAATGTCGTGATAATATATGCACAAACTCTTCCGGCTTGGCCTCCAGGAAGAAAATCAAAGTATGTACATGGTAAAATCACCACTGTAAAACACACAAGGTGTTCTCTCTTTAGGCCCACAAACAGCGACAGTGTCGATGCACACTGGTTTGCCATTGGAGAAATACAATGTATATATTGTAACAGAACAGGTAGGACTATTAATATAGACATGGGTGATTTTACCACTGTAATCAGACCAACATTATTATGTTATGGTCATTGAATTGATTAGCTCACTAACCACGTGTTAAATGTGTAGTGTAGCCTCAACTGTGTGGGACTATGAATTGGGAAGCTATAGGCTATTTGTTAATAGGTCAATTATGTTCTGGCCCGCAGAGGAGCTACAAGCCCAGCAACAAATTGACTGGAGGCCAAACCTAGTTGCCAACCCCCGTTCTATATTGTGCTAAACTTGAAGGACTCATTGTCTCTGTGAATTGAAATGTTGTTGCCCACCAGTGCCCTCAGAAGAGGAAACAACGATACAATGTAGTCTAACAACATCTCTCTCAAACAGCACAGATGTGATTCACTGTAGAAGCACTGGTCCTCTTACATTTAATTCCAGGTTGCATATTACAATATTTAGGGGCATATCAGATGGTCTGTTCTGCCCATAACAGTCACACCAAGCATAGGGTTGGTTGGTATAAGATTGAAATGGGTAAATAATGTACCCATGAAAACCCTATGAAACAGCTCCCCAATACCATCTGATGTATATATTTAATGTATTACATGAATGGTGACCACAGCCCTTCCAACAATACATTTAAATAATGTTTTACTGTGATTGTTCCACCCTGCTGAATGTATTCAATGTATTCCATTTCAAATGTGTCTCCCAGTGCAGCTTTACTTCCAGGCTATTATGACACATCTGGCAGTTTCTTCTATGTTCCTGGGTCCAGTACAATGGAAAACATGTTTTTTGGTCACTACCATTCCACAAAAATACCATGCTATATTTTTTTCATTGTACTACAATCGTACATTTTAGTACAGTTCTTCACATCGGAGTGCTGCTGCATGTCCTCTGCCTCTCTTGACCATGTCCGCCGGGCCGGGCACAACGCACAAAGATCAAGACGCGCTCTCCACTTCCCTCTGGTAGTCATTTAGCCTGATAACACATCACATCCGACCGACACAAGCAAAAACTAAATGTAGCAGCCTGTACACCTAATCATTAGTGATCTGACATGCTGTATTACATGGAAACTGTAGGCTACTAACAACAACAGCTACATAGTCTAGTTTATTATGGTCCTGTCCCTCTGACCAGGGTAAACAAAGTGGTAATGTTGTGTTTATACAGTATTTCACAAACAGTTTATTTCATTTAAGAGAAAAAAAAGGTTGCCCAGCATATATTCATGTACAAACATTTTTTTCATTATATTTGTGTCATTTAGCAGATGTTCTTATCCAGAGAGACTTACAGGACAAATAAGAGTTAATTGACTTGCTCAAGGGCACAATGAGAGATTTTTCACCTAGTCGGCTCAGGATTCAAACCAGCGACCTTTCAGTTACTGGCCCAACACTCTTAACCGCTAGGCTACCTGCCACCAGATCAATCAACTTCAATACAGTTATTCAAATACATTCATCATCAATGACTAAAATAATGAATCTAATATTAAAATACAGTTTAATAAACAAGTAGTTGATTCACAGCCTGTTTATCATTAAACAAAAGTTGAGTAATATAAAATAATCCACCCAAACTAATGCTAAAAACTGAACATCAGACCATCCTTACCTGATATACACTGAGTGTACAAAACATAAGAAACACCTTCCTAATATTGAGTTGCACCCCCTTTGTCCTCAGAACACAGGGATGCTGGTCCATGTTGACTCCAATGCTTCCTACAATTGTGTCAAGTTGGCTGGGAGTGGATCTACTCTGAATTGCTCGATCCATCTCCTCCCACAGATGCACAATTACAGTGAATTCAGTGAGCTGTTCTTGGAACCATTCCTGGACAAGCCTTGTGGCATAATCCTGCTGAAGAAAACAACTTGCAAATTGATATACTGCTAGCATGAAGGGATGCACCTGATTGGCCATGATGTTTAGATATCCTGTGGCATTCAAATGTTGCTAAACTTTTGTCAAGGGGCCCAATGTGTGCCCTGAAAACACACCCCAACCATCACACCACCAGCCTGCAATGCTGACACACGGCATGGATGCATGCAGTGGTGTAAAGTACTTAAGTAGTTCTTTAAATCACTTTTACTTAAGTTTTTGTGTATCTGTACTTAACTATTTAGATATTCTTGACCATTTTTACTTTTATTTCACCAAATTCCAACACCCAAATTGTACTTTTTACTCCATATATTTTCCCAGACACCCAAAAGTACTAGTTACATTTTATATGATTACCAGGACAGAAAACAGTCAAATTCCCACACTTATAAAGATAACATCCGTGGTCATCCCTACTGCCTCTGATCTGGCAGACTCACTAGTTCGCTAAAAACCTCTTAAGGATTGTACACTTTTTTTCTTTTCTTTACATTTCCACCTAAAATGACCCAAATCTTACTGCCTGTAGCTCAGCACCTGAAGCAAAGACATGCATATTCTTGATATCTTTTGAAATGAAACAATTTGAAGTGTGTGGAAATGTGAAATTAATGTAGGAGAATAACACATTATATCTGGTAAAATCATACAAACAAAACCTTTTTCTTTTTTCATTAACTTTGAAATGCAAGAAAGGCCATACTTTCAGATAGGAGTCTAGGTGTAATTTAGATTTTGGCCACCAGATGGCAGCAGTGTGTGAAACGTTTGACTGATCCAGTGAAGAATTACATTACTGCACTGTTTCAAGTCTGCCAGGAGTTTCCCCAAATGTCCTGAATTGGTCAATTGATACATTTAAGTACAAAACTATAGAGAACATATAAAAATGCTAGGGTAATAAAACATTTAAGTTTACACACTGACAGGAATTTCACACATGATGGATCATTAGCTTATACACTAACTTTCACACATCTAGATGGTCTGGCGGAGTAGGTCTGGAGCCAGAGACAACAGGGGTTCAAAAATGTAGAACCCAGTTCCTACATTTCACATAAAAATGGATTTTATCAAACAAAAAACTATGCTACATTTGATCTCTGGGACCCTAAGGATGACAAATCAACTGGTTTGAATGTATCAAACCAATTGCAGTGATAAGTTGTTGTTTTACCCTTTACTCAAACACTAGCATGGTATTTTTCCACTGTAATAGCTACTGTTAATTTGACACTGAAGTTTGCTTAAATTCTTGTTAATCTTTTTGCCCATATAAAAGACATGTCTATGTCCCAGAAAGTTAGCTGTTGAATACAATGTCATTATAGTCACATTAGCAACTGTCCTGTTTTAGGAACACCCCCGTATCCCGTAGAGGTTAAATTTAAATGTAAATTTGAAATGATTCATACTTTTAGTTTTGATACTTAAGTATATTTAAAACCAAATACTTTTACTCAAGTGGTATTCTACTTGGTGACTTTCACTTGAGTTACTCTTGCCACATTAAGAGCAGAAGTCAGGTTCCTCTCCTGTGTCTGTCTCTGATGACCTTTTAGCTCAGCTGTTGTTTTAAAACAGTTTCTAGAGTCAGATCAACGGTGAGAAATAACTCCTGTATGTACACGTTCATGCGTTTTTAAGTTGCACAGTAGAGAGAAACTCTTTCCACAGTCAGAGCAGGAATAAGGCTTCTCTCCTGTATGTACACGTTCATGTGTTTTTAAGTTGCACAGTAGAGAGAAACTCTTTCCACAGTCAGAGCAGGAGAAAGGCTTCTCTCCTGTGTGTGTTCTCTGATGAACTTTTAGCTGACCTGATGTTGTGAAGCATTTTATACAATCAGAGCAGGAGTAAGTCTTCACTCTTGTATGTATACGTCCATGTCTTTTTAAGAGAATCAGTTGAGAGAAACTTTTTCCACAGTCAGAGCAGGAGTAAGGCTTCTCTCCTGTGTGTGTTCTCTGGTGAACTTTTAGCTCAGCTGATGTTGTGAAGCATTTTAAACAGTCAGAGCAGGAGTAAGGTTTCACTCCTGTATGTATACGTTCATGTCTTTTTAAGGGGCCAAGTTGAGAGAAAATCTTTCCACAGTCAGAGCAGGAGTAAGGCTTCTCTCCTGTATGTGTTCTCTGATGAACTTTTAGCTCAGCTGATGTTGTGAAGAATTTTACACATTCAGAGCAGGAGTAAGGCTTCAGTCCTGTATGTCTACGTGTATGTGTTTTTAAGAAGTTCATTCGAGAAAAACTCTTCCCACAGTCAGAGCAGGAGTAAGGCTTCACTCCATTGTGCACACTCTGATGAACTGTCAGATTCCTTGATGTTTTGAATCTCTTCCCACAGTCAGTACAGGAATACGGATTCTCTCCTGTGTGTATTTTTAGGTGTATTTTTAGCTTTGATAGAATTGGGAAAGTCTCCTCACAATGTGGGCAGTGGTGAGACCTCTTAGCTCTGTGATCTTCCTGCTGTTGCTCTCTGGATGTAGAGAATGTCTCAACATGGTCTCCTGTGTGAACAACATCAGAAGAACCAGTCAGTTGGAGTGATATACATGTCAATCAAATGTATATTATGAGTCCCTTTTTACATCATCAGTTGTCACAAAGTGCTTTATAGAAACCCAGACCAAAACCCCTAAAGAGCAAGCAATGCAGATATAGAAGCACAGTGGTCTGGAAAAACTCCCTAGAAAGCAGGAACCTTGGAAGAAACAGGCCCAAAGAGGTGGCCAGTCCTCTTCTGGCTGTACTGGGTGACATATGTATTCATATCAGTAGGCTGTACAATACAGTGGAATAAAACTATTCTAAAAGTGGGTAAGAGATGAAAGCTAAAAAGGGGCTTGTCATCCTCTACTCACTATCACAAGGGTTAGTAACTACACAGACTCATTTCATATCTTCCTCCACTCACTATCACAAGGGTTAGTAACTACAGACTCATTTCATATCATCCTCCACTCACCATCACAAGGGTTAGTAACTGCACAGACTCATGAAATAACATCTACCTTCTCACTGAAACAGTTCATCATGAAACAGTTCTACTGCAACTTTTCATGCACAGTGGGAAGTTGGAATGAATAACACAAACTTAGTTAGATACAACCAGCTCTTACCATGAGAAATAGATGTCCCAATCTTCTCCTCCTCTTCTTCACCTTTAATGTTGACATTCAGTTCCAGTGTTTGACTGCAGTCTTCCAGCTTCACTGATGCCATCTCTGGATCCTGCAGTGCAAACTGGGCTCCACTGTCACAATCAGGACCTAGTGACTGTAGGTTTGGACTCAGTGTGGAAGGAGAGAGGCAGGCTGGGTTTGTCCTCACTGTGGATGTTACCGGCTTCAGACTTAATTCTAGTCGTCCTGTAGTAACAACGAGTAACAGACAAAAAAGGTTGGTCTATATTATTATTTCTCCTTGATCAATGATCTATTTCAGTGCTTGACTTGGACTGAAATAGGTGCCGGTACTGTTTATATTTAGATGCAGGAGCTCCACAATACTGTTGAGCTAATATTCTAGAAGAGGAACATGAGCTCAAGCAGTATAAATTTGAGGTGCCGGTAATCAGCTCCTGTCCATCTCATTTCAATAGATGAGGTAGATAAGTATTGACAACAAAACATGTATTCATTTAAATTAGACAATGTACACGCTTTAAAATTAGCTACGCTACACAACGTAAGTGAACTTAATCAAAAGTAGATTTCCCAAATGCATAAATGACAAAAACATTTAGGACAAGGTTAGTTTGTTTTAACCTTGTTTTCACTTCAAAAATCAATTGTATTTCCTGTTCACACCATAGTAACATTTACAGATAAATCTGTTGACGCAGACAGAGTGGGCCCAGCCATGTTAACAGCTTGTGAAAATCACACAAAACCAATAACATGACAAAAAAAACTCATAAATGTCAAATAAATCGATTTTTTATTAAAATGACCTTGAAGAAATGATGTACATCCATTCAGACAAACCAAAATATTCTAGCTGTGACTTTTAAAATAGTTTATCACGTTCACTTGGATTGACACAAAAAGAACAAACCTTTACCAAAAGTGAAATTCCTTTAATGGATGTTACCTAACATGTTCTTTTGATATTAGATAGCACGTTTCAACTATTAAATACCTTTAGTAACAAATAGAAACGGACACAAGGTTATCTTTTTAACATCACATTTCTGGCGCTTTCTTTACTCTGAATATTCGGGATCATTGCTACTCGAACTTCCGCGATGCATTCAAAGCCCTGCCTTCTGCAAATCTGACCATGATTCAATGTTGTTGTTCCCAGCCTATAGACAGAAACTAAAACAGGAAACGTCCGTGCTCAGGTCAATACAACGCTGGTCTGGCCAATCAGATTGCTTCTATCATGTGGACTGGGATATGTTCCGGATAGCCTCAGACAACATTGATGTATACGCTGACTCAGTGAGCGAGTTTATTAGCAAGTGCATCGGAGATGTCGTACCCGCTGTGACGATTAAAATCTTCCCAAACCAGAAACCGTGGATTAATGGCAGCATTGGTGTAAAACTGAAAGCGCGAACCACCGATTTTAATCGTGGCAAGGCGACCGGGAACATGACCGAATACAAACAGTGCAGCTATTCCCTCCACAAGGAAATCAAAACAACAAAAGCGTCAGTATAGAGAAAAAGTTGAGTCACAATTCAAACAACAATATGTGGTCTACAGTCAATCACGGATTACGAAAAGAAAACCAGCCCTGTCGCGGACGTCTTGCTCCCAGACAAACTAAACAACCTCTTTGTTCGCTTTGAGGACAATACAGTGCAACTGACACGGCCCGTTACCAAACCTGTGGGCTCTCCTCCGTGGCCAACGTGAGTAAAACATTTAAACGTGTTAACCCTCGCAAGGCTGCCGGTCCAGTCGGCATCCATCAGAGCATGCGCAGACCAGCTGGTTGGTGTGTTTACGGACATATCCAACCAATCCCTATCCCAGTCTGTTGTCCCCACATGCTTCAAGATGTTCACCATTGTTCCTGTTCCCAAGAAAGCCTAGGTAACTGAACTAAATGACTATTGCCCCATTGCATTCACTTCTGTCATCATGAAGTGCTTTGAGAGACGAGTCAAGGATCCTATCACCTCCACCCTACCTGATACCCTAGACCCACTCCAATTTGCTTACCGCCCCAATAGGTTCACAGACGATGCAATCGCCATCACACTACACGCTGACTGTCCTAACCCATCTGGACAAGATAAATACCTAGGTAAGAATGCTGTTCATTGACTACAGCTCAGCATTTAACATCATAGTACCCTCCAAACTCATTATTAAGCTCGAGACCCTGGATCTCAACCGCGCCCTGTGCAACTGGGTCCTGGAATTTCTGACGGGTCGCCCCCAGGTGGTGAAGGTAGGGTAGGAAACAACATCTCCACCCCGCTGATCCTCAACACTGGGGCCCCACGAGGGTGCGTTCTCAGCCCTCTCCTGTACTCCCTGCTCACCCATGACTGCATGGCCATGCATGCTTCCAACTCAAGCATCAAGTTTGCAGACGACACTACAGTGGTAGGCCTGATTATCAACAATGCTGAGACGGTCTATAGGGAGGAGGTGAAGGCCCTCGGAGTGCGGTGTCAGGAAAACAACCTCTCACTCAATGTCAACAAAACAAAAGGAGATGATCGTGAACTACAGGAAACAGCTGTTATGAACAGAGTGGACCAAGTTTTGTAAACTTTACCCTTTGCAAAAAAATATACACTGCTCAAAAAAATAAAGGGAACACTTAAACAACACAATGTAACTCCAAGTCAATCACACTTCTGTGAAATCAAACTGTCCACTTAGGAAGCAACATTGATTGACAATACATTTCACATGCTGTTGTGCAAATGGAATAGACAACAGGTGGAAATTATAGGCAATTAGTAAGACACCCCCAATAAAGGAGTGGTTCTGCAGGTGGTGACCACAGACCACTTCTCAGTTCCTATGCTTCCTGGCTGATGTTTTGGTCACTTTTGAATACTGGCGGTGCTTTCACTCTAGTGGTAGCATGAGACAGAGTCTACAACCCACACAAGTGGCTCAGGTAGTGCAGCTCATCCAGGATGGCACATCAATGCGAGCTGTGGCAAGAAGGTTTGCTGTGTCTGTCAGCGTAGTGTCCAGAGCATGGAGGCGCTACCAGGAGACAGGCCAGTACATCAGGAGACGTGGAGGAGGCCGTAGGAGGGCAATAATCCAGCAGCAGGACCGCTACCTCCGCCTTTGTGCAAGGAGGAGCAGGAGGAGCACTGCCAGAGCCCTGCAAAATGACCTCCAGCAGGCCACAAATGTGCATGTGTCTGCTCAAACGGTCAGAAACAGACTCCATGAGGGTGGTTTTGAGGGTCCGACGTCCACAGGTGGAGGTTGTGCTTACAGCCCAACACTGTGCAGAACGTTTAACATTTGCCATGGAATACCAAGATTGGCTAATTCTGTGCTCTTCACAGATGAAAGCAGGTTCACACTGAGCACATGTGACAGACGTGACAGTCTGGAGACGCCGTGGAAAACGTTCTGCTGCCTGCAACATCCTCCAGCATGACCGGTTTGGCGGTGGGTCAGTCATGGTGTGGGGTGGCATTTCTTTGTGGGGCCGCACAGCCCTCCATGTGCTCGCCAGAGGTAGCCTGACTGCCATTAGGTACTGAGATGACATCCTCGGACCCCTTGTGAGACCATATGCTGGTGCGGTTGGCCCTGGGTTCCTCCTAATGCAAGACAATGCTAGACCTCATGTGGCTGGAGTGTGTCAGCAGTTCCTACAAGAGGAAGGCATTGATGCTATGGACTGGCCCGCCCATTCCCCAGACCTGGATCCAATTGAGGACATCTGGGACATCATGTCTCGCTCCATCCACCAACGCCACGTTACACCACAGACTGTCCAGGAGTTGGCGGATGCTTTAGTCCAGGTCTGGGAGGAGATCCCTCAGGAGACCATCCGCCACCTCATCAGGAGCATGCCCAGGCATTGTAGGGAGGTCATACAGGCATGTGGAGGCCACACACACTACTGAGCCTAATTTTGACTTGTTTTAAGGACATTACATCAAAGTTGGATCAGCCTGTAGTGTGGTTTTCAACTTTAATTTTGAGTGTGACTCCAAATCCAGACCTCCATGGGTTGATAAATTTGATTTCCATTGATCATTTTTGTGTGATTTTGTTGTCAGCACATTCAACTATGTAAAGAAAAAAGTATTTAATAAGAATATTTCATTCATTCAGATCTAGGATGTGTTATTTTAGTGTTCCCTTTATTTTTTTGAGCAGTGTATATAATTGCGTTATTTATAAGGAACGTAAAGGTGAATTGAGTTATTACACACAAGCGCTTCACAGAGGCGTTCCCGAACAGAAATATGCAGATGTATTGTAGAACACACCAATAGGATCTGACTCGTGCTTGGCTCTGCCCAGTATGACTCATCTGTTCCCATTGGAAACAACTGGCTGTGGTCGGTCTTGGTTTGGTGCAACCATCGTTGCATTGAGAGATCCTTGGGATATAGACCGACCTCATTATATGAGAACGGTGGTGCTTAATTTGAGCCAGATCCTCCGGCACCGCTCAGTTTCGTAGTCTTTCGTTCCGGGAACCCTTTCGCAAAGATCAGGTAGCCTACCTTGCGGCGCGAAAAATTATCTTCACTGTTTGCAATGCAAAAAATCCTCATAAAAGCAAATCAGAGTAATCACATTTGGATTCCTCTGTAATTATCAGCCCCATAAAAAACGTAATGTGAAAACGTGCCTGATGTTCTAAGAATGTATTAATGTTGGGCCGAACCAGGTTTATGGTTTGTGCAACATTGTAGCCTATTTAGACCAAGGCGTGGCCATTGCTGTGGTGAGAGAGAAGCAGAACTAAAAGGAACTAAAAAGATATTCACTTTCTATGATCTCTCTCCCTCTCTGTGCTGTTATAGACATGAGCCTGCAACTCTCATAACAGGCCTTTCACAATATTTTTAATACAAATCACTGGAAAACACAGGTTGTAAAGCAAATGGATCCTGCTGAAAAGAAAATACTATTCTGTATGTGTTACCAAGTTATCTTTCAAATAGGCCTATTGAGCAAACAGCATTGTTTTACAAAGTAAATCAAGAGAGGGATACGCTTTTGGCCGGTGAGTGAGCTGCACATCATTGGGTGAGTCAGTGAAACTGGAAAGCTTGTTTAGGACTCATATTGTACCATGTGCTTCTCCTCACACCTGGACTAGACTACTGATGGATTCAAGACAAGGTTGTTTTTATTGAACTCAGATTCTCAGTTTGTCAAAGTAGCCTGTCATTTGTGAGGTATTTAAAAAACATTGTGCGAAAGTCTCCTGTCATCTAAAATTATGTATAATTGCGTGAAATCTGTTTATAAAAAGGCCAACTTCTGCAAGTGTCTCCACATCACTGCTCTATGCCAGTACACAAACTTGGATAGACAGAACCTGCTCTTACCATGACTAACAGATTCCCCAATCTCCTCCTCCTCTTCTTCATCTTTAATGTTGGCATTCAGCTCCAGTGTTTGACTGCAGTCTTCCAGCTTCACTGATGCCATCTCTGGATCCTGCAGTGCAAACTGGGCTGCACTGTCACAATCAGGACCCAGTGACTGTAGGTTTGGACTCAGTGTGGAAGGAGAGGCAGGCTGGGTTTGTCCTCACTGTTGATGTTACCGGCCTCAGACTTAATCTGAGTCAGTCTGTAGTAATAAAGAGAAACGGACACTTAGGTTAGTCTAAAGTTAGTCTTGACAGTTCTGGCACTTTCTTAATTCTCTAAAAATATGGTTTATATTTAGGTTCGGGAGCTCAATACTGTTGAGCTAATATTCTATTAGAGGAACATGAGCTCAAACAGTAGAAATTTGAGGTGCTGGTACTCAGCTCTGGTGAGCTCCTGTCCAAGTCAAGCACTGATCTCATTTGAATAGATCTGGTTGCTAAGCATTGACAACAAAACACGAGTTCATTCACATTAGACAAAGTATACACTTTATAGGCTACACAACTCTAAATGCACTTAATCTATAGTAGATTTCCTGAATTCACATGAATGCATAAATTACTCAAAAACATTTAGTACAAGGTTGCAGTATGTTTCAGGCAGCACTATGTACTATTTTCCTGAATAACCTTGTCTCCACTGTATTATTCCAATCAAAAACCAATAGCATTTTCCTTCACACCATAGTAACATTTATAGATAGACAGAATCAACAGAATGTCTCTGAATATTAGTACACATGTAGAAAACTGATTACATTAATAATTTAGCGCAACCGTAAAATGGTCTCTCTCTGCTGTAACCTCACTGCCTGCACTGAAGTGCGTTGATGCAGACCGAGTGGGATCCGCCATTTTACCAGCTCGTGAATTTTATACAAAACCAAAAACGACATGTAAAACGAACCCAGAAAGCTACAACAAATTGATCGTTAATGAAATGACCTTAACGAAATGATATATATCCACTCAGACTAACCCAGTCTCTAACCGTGACTTGTAAAAACGTCATCACGTTCACTCACGCGGTTTGACACAAAAATAACACATAAAACCTTTATCAAACGTGATAATACCTTGACGTATTTGTTACCTAGCATGTTATGACATGTTCTTTCGAGTCATACATTTGAAACGGACACAGAAGTAGTCGTCTCTGCTGCACAATTCAGATGTTTCCTTTATTGTGAAGAATGATGTGCGCATGCGCGGAACTTCCTGTTACCCCACTACCAGTTTCTAAACCCAGAGACGTAACAACGCGAGACTTCAGAGAAGGCTTGTGAAGCAGACCAAGCCCGGTTTGAGAAGTTTGAGAAGTGAACAATTCTGATACTTTTGCAGCGTTTAATGGGGATCCTAATAAATACCTAAAAGATTCTGTCGTTACACAGTTGATACATGGCCATTATTTTATCAATTTCATAACTGCAGTGGCTTATTCACAATAGCTCTCACTGCATATGAAATATCCTAGCATCACAGGTAGCCTAGTGGTTATTGCGTTGGGTTGAGCACCGAGCTGCAAGATAAAAATCTGTCGTTCTGTTCCTGAACAAGACAGTTAATCCACTGTTCCTTAGTAGGCCGTCATTGTAAATAAGATGTTTTTTAACTGACTTGCCTAGTTTAAATAAAAAACATTTTTAATCACAGGAGTTGGTTTTATATTCAGACATTCATTCGCAAAAAATCCATTTAAATTGCAAAAGTCAATAACTAATTCATTAATTGTCAAAGAAACAAAAATATTCTATAAAAGTCGAGCATAAAATCTATCAAATATCATTTAAAACTGTTTAAATCAATAACTAATTCACCGTTTGTCACAGAAACTTCAACATGTGTATGATTAATTCTATTAATGTCTAGTATACTTTTACAACCTTTGCTTTGAGTAGAAATTGCAGTTTTGATTTGATAGAAATACATAAAATATCAAGTATTGCATTTAAAGATAAAGAAATCAATAACTCATTCAGTGATTGTCTCAAAAAAGTGAGAATATGCATATAAAATAACTTGAAATAAATGTTAATTTCAAGTGCAATTTGTTCTATATGAAGTTAGATAATGTTTACATAAAGTTGTACAATGTTTACAATCTTAAACTGTATGTCAAATCAATGTTTACCATCTTAAACTGTATGTCAAATCAATGTTTACCATCTTAAACTGTATGTCAAATCAATGTTTACCATCTTAAACTGTATGTCAAATCAATGTTTACCATCTTAAACTGTATGTCAAATCAATGTTTACCATCTTAAACTGTATGTCAAATCAATGTTTACCATCTTAAACTATATGTCAAATCAATGTTTACCATCTTAAACTGTATGTCAAATCAATGTTTACCATCTTAAACTGTATGTCAAATCAATGTTTACCATCTTAAACTATATGTCAAATCAATGTTTACCATCTTAAACTATATGTCAAATCAATGTTTACCATCTTAAACTATATGTCAAATCAATGTTTACCATCTTAAACTATATGTCAAATCAATATTTTCATGTTTAGTGCAACAGTTCCACATGTTAAAGTAGTTACAAAGCACAAGTCATTTATTTATACGTCTCTAATTTAACAGCAAAGATGATACGGAGTGTGAGAACGAGGGCCTAGTATGTGAATGGTCTGTAGTGGAAAGACATAGGAAGAACAGAGATAATGATACTGGAAGCAGAGGCACCTGGTTTAAAGGTGAAATAAAAAATTGGAAATGGTAGATTGTTAACTTAGGCCGCCCCATCCCGCATGCGGGATCGTGACTACAGCCTCAAGCTCATTACCATAACGCAACATTAGCGATTTCTGAAAATTGCAAAATAAATGGAATAAATATGCCTGTCCTCAAGCTTATCCTTTTCTTAACAATCCTGTCGTCTCAGATTTTCAAAATATGCTTTAGAACCAGAGAAAATCAATAATTTGTGTAAGAGTGGTGATAGCTAGCTTAGCATTTAGCGTTAGCATTTAGCGTTAGCATTTAGCACACAACATTCACAAAAACCAGCAAAGGGATCAAATAAAATAATTTACCTTTGAAGAACTTCAGATGTTTCAATGAGGAGACTCTCAGTTACATAGCAGATGTCCAGTTTTTCCTGAAAGATGCTTGTGTAGGACACAACGTTCCGTTTTGTTACTATGCATTTGGCTACCGAAACTAACCGAAAATTCAGTCACCTAAACGTCGAACTTTTTTCCGAATTAACTCCATAATATCGACTGAAACATGGAAAACGTTGTTTGAATCAATCCTCAAGGTGTTTTGTCATATATCTCTTCATTGAAATGCCAGTCCTAGAAGCGTGCATTCTTCTCTGATTCAGATGGAAAAATACTGGTACCTGACTTTTGCGCACCAATTTCCACGCAGACACCATGCGGGACACTTGGTAATTGTAGGCTCTTATGGGCAATCTTCCAATGATATGCCTACAAATACGTCACAATGCTGCAGACACCTGGGGAAACGATAGGAAGTGTCCGTTCATTCCTGTCGCATTCACAGCCATATAAGGAGATCATGGAAAACGTGCCTCCAGAAATCCTGTTGATTTCCTGGTCACTCAAACATCTTGGTTTTGCCTGTAGATTTTGTTCTATGGCACTCACAGTGAAAATCTTTGCAGTTCTGGAAACGTCAGAGTGTCTTCTTTCCAAAACTATCAATTCCAAGCATAGTCGAGCATCTTTTCGTGACAAAATATTGCGCTAAAAACGGGCACGTCTTTTTATCCAAAAATGAAATACTGCCCCTATAGGTATTGTGCTAGTCAGTTTCAGCAAGGGAAGATTCTTCAAATAGAAAATCATAATGGGACGAAGCTCAGAAGCCATGACCCTGGAGCTGATGCTACATTGAAGGGAGTAATAATCTCTGAGGTCCCAATATCTATGTTCATGGATGATATTGTTAAAGGACATGTGAAGGGAGACAGTGGTTGAAGCCTAAAGGTTGATCAGTAGGAAAGAGGGTTACAGAAGTGAAAGCTTACCAGTGCTGTTGAGGTGTTAGAAGGTTTTGATGGAGTTTACATGGCTGGTCCCGTAGTAAGAGGACCTACTGTCAGACTGATGGAGCTTCCATGGCTGGTCCTGTAGTAAGAGGACCTACTGTCAGACTGATGGAGCTTCCATGGCTGGTCCTGTAGTAAGAGGACCTACTGTCAGACTGATGGAGCTTCCATGGCTGGTCCCGTAGTAAGAGGACCTACTGTCAGACTGATGGAGCTTCCATGGCTGGTCCCGTAGTAAGAGGACCTACTGTCAGACTGATGGAGCTTCCATGGCTGGTCCTGTAGTAAGAGGACCTACTGTCAGACTGATGGAGCTTCCATGGCTGGTCCCGTAGTAAGAGGACCTACTGTCAGACTGATGGAGCTTCCATGACTGGTCCCGTAGTAAGAGGACCTACTGTCAGACTGATGGAGCTTCCATGGCTGGTCCCGTAGTAAGAGGACCTACTGTCAGACTGATGGAGCTTCCATGGCTGGTCCCGTAGTAAGAGGACCTACTGTCAGAACTGGTCTTTCTACTAGTCCTGACATGGTTTCGAGGCCTGTTCAGAAATCTTGCGTCCATAAATGCACTGTGACAAAGGATACTTTAATAGTGAATTAAATGTACTTCATAGCTTTCATTAGTAAGCTTATCAACAACTTGGATTGTGTAAAGTAGAAATACCAGGTTTAAAGTTATCTCGTAAACTGCAGCAGAGTTGTATATTTATCTATAATTCAGGGTTTTCACACAGGGCTTAAAGTAAATAAATATTAGTGCCTGAAAAAGTCCTTGAATTAGACTTGCCACTGTACGACCCCTGTGAGGATTTCTGTCTATGCTCTATAACCCACTACTATATCACGCAAGATTTAATTGTTTGAACAGCAGTTGTGTGTGTGTGTGTGTGTGTGTGTGTGTGTGTGTGTGTGTGTGTGTGTGTGTGTGTGTGTGTGTGTGTGTGTGTGTGTGTGTGTGTGTGTGTGTGTGTGTGTGTGTGTGTGTGTGTGTGTGTGTGTGTGTGTGTCAAGGACCGAGCAACATGCTGAGACTGCTGCATGTTGCAAAACTGTAGATAACAGCCCGGCAGATGCTTTGTCCTTGTGTTTTGTATGTGACAATATTGAGCACATGGTGTGACTTGCTGTATCTTACAAAGTTGTGGTTAATCAGGTATAGGGAGGGTTGGTCATCACGAGGAGGTTTAACTGAGATGGAAAAATACTGAACAACACAATAGCAGGAACTGAGCAACTGTTATAACTAGGGTGTGATACCTGAACAGTAAGAATCTATACATCGGAGGTTGGACTCCAAGAAACGCCAAGAGATTAGGACTAGTCTGAGCGCCTGCGATAGGCTGAGCAAGTCTAAAACCACGCTCAGCCTCTACTGTGATAGGCCAACAGACGGGTTGGAACTATGTCTATCACAGTATAAGAACAACTGTTTACGTACATCCTGCCAGTTCTCTGTTTGCCCTGCGAGGTGGGACAAAGAGCCCGTATATACGAAAATTCAATTTAGCATGTATTGCTTGAATTTAATGAAAGATAATTAACGACAGATTCTGACTTTTATTCTCTCTGATACCGGATTCGAAAAACGCAACTCTAACATGGTGACCCCGACGTGATCCGGTTAAAGGACCCCGCTGGACATTGGTGTGCCAGCCGATTGGCCAATACTGTCGTCGGACGGTGTTTCTCACAAAAAGACCGGTCTACTAAAAAGGTAAGCAGATACCTATTGTAATAACTGAAATTCTGCATATTGGCATTATCCAATTTTATTTTGTGAGAATACCTGTCTGACGTAAGTAACCAAATTATAACACATTTACATTGATAAAAACAAGTCACTGGCGATACGCAGTGGTAAATGCAATGTTGACTGGCCAGATATTCTATGATATAACGAACGAATGTAATGTACTGGGTGAGATGCCAAGTGTGAATGTGTAAAGGGCGAGATGCCCTATTGTTTTTTAAATGACTGAGGGTGGGAATTGATATAACAGTGAATGAAGTGTATTAAGTTTATATGGTGTAAATTGAAGCTTACTGGCGTGAATGAAGATTTGTGAGACTCAAATCGTGTGCATGAAATACGCTTGATATTCAGTCGGGGACTCATATCGGTATGAATGAGGTCGGGGACCTTCAGATGAGACGTCTGAGTTGTATTAATTTGAGCCTGCCAAGCTGAGTGTGGTACATTAGGTATTTCAGTTGGAACTGGTACCGGGGAGAATGTTTAGAATGTCACGGACTTGCAGATGAGATATTTGCACAGAGTTATATCATAGAATATTGAGGGGGTGTGCATGACTATTGGAAAAAGTGTTAAACTCTATTAACGTAAAATTCTGTGTGTATATTTATATTATGAGGTTTCAACTATACTAATATTGTAGAATTACAAAATCAACATCTGAACATACGTTAAACATGAATTGAGCCACTGAGTAATAGATAAGATATACACTAGGTACGGAGACTAGGTACGGAAAATGTGCAGCGAGTCTACACCATCCACACCCAAGCCCAGCTCCACGGGGAGATTATATCCCCAACTACCCACAGCCCCTGAGCCCCCATCCTATGAAGGGTCGGAGTTGATGGCCCCAGTACTAGATGTAACCGCAACTGTCAACTATAACAGGAGACCAGAAGGGCATCACGACCAAGCTTGGGTCCCTTTGGCTCAAGACCGAGGGCCGGAAATTGATGCGCTACTAACAGCATCCCGCTCCCTGAGAGATGGGATAAGGGAGCTGAGCAGAATACAGAGAGAGGAAAAAGGGAGGGAGTGCACAAGCGAACAACACAGTATGGAGGGCAGCTATGGGAATGGATGCTCGGGAAGCGCAGAGATGGACAGAGAAAGTGTAAACGACAGGGGTCAGGTATGGACAGAAGACAGCCTGACCCAGAGAAAGAGAGAGAACGAAGGAGAGTATGGGAGGAGCTACAGCTGAGGCGCATGAAGCAAACTCTAGATAGAATGGAAGAGGAACATAGACTGAATGAGGAAGTGAGAAATCAGCAAGGAGGAACAGGTGACAATGGGGGACACTTCATACAACATTATATAACTATTATGATGTGTTACAGAGGTGGAGGAAAGGGCCACTATGCCAGGAACTGTGGACGACCCCGCGCATATCAACAAGGCCTAACAATGGGCAGGGGATATTCTGGGCCCCCACGGGGACGCAGTAACTGGGCACCACGTGGGCGAGGAAATTGGGGTGGATATGGAGGTGGTCACCAGGCCCAGCCTCAACAGCCATACTACCAGCAGCAGCCATCTGGTCCCGGTATTCCTGCTGGGGCAACAACTTCCGAATCCAAGCTTGATCCCAAGTATGGCCTGGCTAGGCCAAGAAACCGGACCTCATCAATGAAGCTGCCCAGAGACCCCAGTTAACGTAAATAAAACCACCAATTACACATTTCTGCCTAGTGAGGAACCAGTAGTTAATTGCATGATTGTGGGTAAATAGCAGAGTATGTTGATTGACACAGGATGCTATTTTGGTATTTATTAGGATCCCCATTAGCCGCTGCAAATGTATCAGAATTGTTCACTTCTCTCATTGACTTGTCAAACCCAGGCTTGGTCCGCTTCACATGCGTTCTCTGAAGTCTCGCGTTGTTACGTCTCTGGGTTTAGAAACTGGTGGTGGGGGAACAGGATGTTCCACGCAGGCGCACATCATTCTTCAGAATAGAGGATACGTCAGAATTGTGCAGTCGAGACGACAACTTCTGTGTCGCTTTCAAATGTATTACTACTGGTATGTAATAGCACGTTATAATATCGAAAGAACATGTAATAACATGCTAGGTAACAAATACGTCAAGGTATTATCACGTTTGATAAAGGTTTTATGTGCTATTTTTATGTCAAAACGCGTGAGTGAACGTGATCACTTTTTTTTACAAATCACATAGTGACTGGGTTAGTCTGAGTGGATGTATATACTTTTGTCAAGGTCATTTAATTAAGGATCAATTTATTTTAGATTTCTGGGTTCGTTTTACATGTCGTTTTTGGTTTTGTGTAAAATTCACGAAATGGTAAAATGGCGGTTCCCCCTCGGTCTGCATCAACGCACTTCAGTGCAGCAGAGAGACCATTTTACGGTTGCACTACTGTTTTGGAGCTGAATGTAGTGATTATCAGTTTTCTACATGTGTACTAATATTCAGACATATTCAGTTGTATCTGTCTATCTATAAATGTTACTAAAATACTATTGGTTTTTGATATGAATAATACAGTGAAGACATGGTTATTCAGGAAAATAGTACATAGTGCTGCCTTCAACATACTGCAACCTTGTACTAAATGGTTTTTGAGGCATTTATGTGAATTCAGGAAATCTACTATAGATTAAGTTAATTTAAGTTGTGTAGCCTAATTTCAAGTGTATACATTGTCTAATGTGAATTAATGAATGTTTTGTCAATGCTTAGCTTCCAGATCTATTGAAATGAGATCAGTGCTAGACTTGGACCGGAGCTGAGTACCAGCACCTCAAATTTCTACTGTTTGAGCTCATGTTCCTCTTATAGAATATTAGCTCAACAGTATTGTGTAGCTCCTGCACCTAAAATAAACCATATTTTTAGAGAATAAAGTAAGTCTTGACAGTTCTGGCACTAACTTTTGTGTCCGTTTCTCTTTATTACTACTGGCCGACTCAGATTAAGTCTGAGGACAAACCCAGCCTGCCTCTCTCCTTCCACACTGAGTCCAAACCTACAGTTACTGGGTCCTGATTGTGACAGTGGAGCCCAGTTTGCACTGCAGGATCCAGAGATGGCATCAGTGAAGCTGGAAGACTGCAGTCAAACACTGGAGCTGAATGTCAACATTAAAGATGAAGAAGAGGAGGAGGAGATTGGAATATCTGTTTCTCATGGTAAGAGCAGGTTCTGTCTAACTAAGTTGGTGTTTTTCATTCCAACTTCCCACTGTGTATGAAAAGTTGCTGTAGAACTGTTTTATTTTATTTCACCTTTATTTAACCAGGTAGTCCAGGTGAGAACAATTTCTCATTTACAACTGCGACCTGGCCAAGATAAAGCAAAGCAGTGTGACAAAAACACAGAGTTACACATGGGATAAACAAACGTACAGTCAATAACACAATAGAAACATATATATGCAGTGTGTGAAAATGTAGTAAGATTAGGGAGGTAAGGAAATAAATAGGCCGCAGTGGTGAAATATTTACAATTTAGTATTAACACTAGAGGGATGGATGTGCAAGTAGAGATACTGGGGTGCAAAAGAGCAAAAATAAATAACAATATGGGGATGAGGTAGTTGGGTGGGCTATTTACAGATGGGCTGTGTACAGGTGCAGTGATCGGTAAGCTGCTCTGACAGCTGATGCTTAAAGTTAGTGAGGGAGATATGTCTCCAGCTTCAGTGATTTTTGCAATTTGTTCCAGTCATTGGCAGCAGAGAACTGGAAGAACATGTGGCCAAATGAGGACTTGGCTTTGGGGATGACCAGTGAAATATACCTGCTGGATCGCTTGCTACGGGTGGGTGTTGCTATGGTGACCAGTGAGCTGAGATAAGGCGGGGCTTTACCTAGCAAAGATGTATTGATGACCTGGAGCCAGTGGGTTTTGTGACCAATATGAAGCAAGGGCCCAGCCAACAAACAGGCCACAGTGGTGGGTAGTATATGCGGCTTTGGTGACAAAACAGACGAGACTGTGATAGACGACATCCAATTTGCTGAGTAGAGTGTTGGAGGCTATTTTGTAAATGACATCGCCAAAGTCAAGGATCGGTAGGATAAATCAAATCAAATTTTATTTGTCACATACACATGGTTAGCAGATGTTAATGCGAGTGTAGCGAAATGCTTGTGCTTCTAGTTCCGACAATGCAGTGATAACCAACAAGTAATCTAACTAACAATTCCAAAACTACTGTCTTATACACAGTGTAAGGGGATAAAGAATATGTACATAAGGATATATGAATGAGTGATGGTACAGAGCAGCATACAGTAGATGGTATCGAGTACAGTATATACATATGAGATGAGTATGTAGACAAAGTAAACAAAGTGGCATAGTTAAAGTGGCTAGTGATACATGTATTACATAAGGATGCAGTCGATGATGTAGAGTACAGTATATACGTATGCATATGAGATGAATAATGTAGGGTAAGTAACATTATATAAGGTAGCATTGTTTAAAGTGGCTAGTGATATATTTACATCGTTTCCCATCATAGTCCGTTTTACGAGGGTATGTTCGGCAGCACGAGTGAAGGAGGCTTTGTTGCGAAACAGGAAGCCGATTCTAAATTTAATTTTGGTTTGGAGATGCTTAATGTGAGTCTGGAAGGAGAGTTTACAGTCTAACCAGACGTGCTTCTACACCTGCATTGCTTGCTGTTTGGGGTTTTAGGCTGGGTTTCTGTACAGCACTTTGAGATATAAGCTGATGTACGAAGGGCTATATAAATACATTTGATTTGATTTGACCTAGGTATTTGTAGGTATAGAGTGGTGATTCTAGTCGGGCGGGCGGGTTCGGTCAGCGATCGGTTGAAGAGCATGCATTTAGTTTTACTAGCATTTAAGAGCAGTTGGAGGCCTTGGAAGGAGTGTTGTATGGCATTGAAGCTTGTCTGGAGGTTTGTTAACACAGTGTCCAAAGTATACAGAATGGTGTTGTCTGCGTAGAGGTGGATTAGAGAATCACCAGCAGCAAGAGCTACATCATTGATATATACAGAGAAAAGAGTCGGCCTGAGAATTGAACCCTGTGGCACCCCCATAGAGACTGCCAGAGGTCCAGACAACAGGCCCTCCAATTTGACATTGAAAGCCTTGGCCAGATCGATGAAGATGGCTGCACAGTACTGTCTGTTATCGATGGTGGTTATGATATCGTTCAGGACTTTGAGCGTGGCTGAGGTGCACCCATGACCAACTCGGAAACCAGATTGCATAGCAGAGAAGGTAACTTGGCTTTCAAAGACTTTAGAAAGGCAGGGCAGGATTTCATGATGAACTGTTTCAATGAGAAGGTAGATGTTATTTCATGCTACTGAGACTTGCATGGTTTGACACCAGTATTGTCAGCATTTGTTTTATTCACTGGGCTATCTGGAGTGATCAGAGAGGAGACTAAAGAAGTGAAGTAGACAAACTGCCAGTGTTTTAAAGTTCTATGAAGTGAGTCTGTGTAGTTTCTAACCCTTGTGATAGTGAGTGGAGGATGATATAGCTCATCATTTTCATGACTTATGAGATAGTTTTAGAATAGTTTTATTCCCCTTTTGTATTGCACAGCCAACTGATATGAATACATACAGTACCAGCCTACTGATATGAATACATACAGTACCAGCCTACTGATATGAATATATACAGTACCAGCCTACTGATATGAATACATACAGTACCAGCCTACTGATATGAATAGATACAGTACCAGCCTACTGATATGAATAGATACAGTACCAGCCTACTGATATGAATAGATACAGTACCAGCCTACTGATATGAATAGATACAGTACCAGCCTACTGATATGAATAGATACAGTACCAGCCTACTGATATGAATACATACAGTACCAGCCTACTGATATGAATAGATACAGTACCAGCCTACTGATATGAATAGATACAGTACCAGCCTACTGATATGAATAGATACAGTACCAGCCTACTGATATGAATAGATACAGTACCAGCCTACTGATATGAATAGATACAGTACCAGCCTACTGATATGAATACATACAGTACCAGCCTACTGATATGAATACATACAGTACCAGCCTACTGATATGAATACATACAGTACCAGCCTACTGATATGAATAGATACAGTACCAGCCTACTGATATGAATACATACAGTACCAGCCTACTGATATGAATACATACAGTACCAGCCTACTCATATGTATGCATACAGTGCATTCGGAAAGTATTCAGACCCCTTGACTTTTTCCACATTTTGTTACGTTACAGCCTTATTCTAAAATGGATTAAATGAAAAACGTTCCTCCTCAATCTACCCACAATACCCCATAATGACAAAGCAAATGCATGGTTTTAGAAATGTTTAAACATTTATGAAAAAACGTAAAACAAATGCCTTATTTACATAAGTATTCAGACCCTTTGCTATGAGACTCGACATTGAGCATCTTGTTTCCATTGATCATCCTTGAGATATTTCTTCAACTTGATTGTTGTCAACCTGTGGTAAATTCAATTGATTGGACATGATTTGGAAATGCACACACCTGTCTATATAAGGTTCCACATTTGACAGTGCGTTTCAGAGCAAAAACCAAGTCATGAGGTCGAAGGAATTGTCCGTAGAACTCCACGAAAGGAAAAATTCACAAGCTGGTAAAATGGCGGCTCCCACTCGGTCTGCGTCAACGGACTTCAGTGCAGACAGTGTGGATGCAGCAGAGAGTCAATTTTACGGTTGCACTACTGCTTTGAAACCAAATGTAATGATTGTGTTTACTACATGTGAAATAATATTGACACATTCAGTTTGTGTTCATCTGTAAACGTTACTATGGTGTGAACAGCAAATATAATTGTTTTTTTAAGTAAAACAGTGAATACAAGGTTATTAACGAAAATATCACAGTGTTGCCTAAAACAAACCGTAACCTTGTACTAAATGGTTTTTGAGGCATTTATGCATTTATCTACTACAGGTTAAGTTTTAGCCCAAAAGTATTGTGGAGCTCCTGCACCTACAGTGGGGAGAACAAGTATTTGATACACTGCCGATTTGCAGGTTTTCCTACTTGCAAAGCATGTATAGGTCTGTACTTTTTACCATAGGTACACTTCAACTGTGAGAGACGGAATCTAAAACAAAAATCCAGAAAATCACATTGTATGATTTTTAAGTCATAATTTGCATTTTATTGCATGACATAAGTATTTGATCACCTACCAACCAGTAAGAATTCCGGCTCTCACAAGAGACCTGTTAGTTTTTCTTTAAGAAGCCCTCCTGTTCTCCACTCATTACCTGTATTAACTGCACCTGTTTGAACTCGTTACCTGTATAAGACACCTGTCCACATACTCAAATCAAACAGACTCCAACCTCTCCACAATGGCCAAGACCAGAGAGCTGTGTAAGGACATCAGGGATCAAATTGTAGACCTGCACAGGGCTGGGATGGGCTACAGGACAATAGGCAAGCAAGGCAACAACTGTTGGCGCAATTATTCGAAAATGGAAGAAGTTCAAGATGACGGTCAATCACCCAAAATGGGCCAAAATCCCTGCTGCAGTGTGTGCAAACCTGGTCAAGAACTACAGGAAACGAATGATCTCTCTAATTGCAAACAAATGTTTCTGTACCAAATATTACGTTCTGCTTTTCTGATGTATCAAATACTTATGTCATGCAATAAAATGCAAATTAATTACTTAAAAATCATACAATGTGATTTTCTGGATTTTTGTTTTAGATTCCGTCTCTCACAGTTGAAGTGTACCTATGATAAAACAATTACAGACCTCTACATGCTTTGTAAGTAGGAAAACCTGCATAATCGGCAGTGGATCAAATACTTGTTCTCCCCACTGTAAATATAAACAGTACCGGCACCCAAAATGAGTATCGGCAACTATTTCAGTCCAAGTGAATTGAATTAGATAATTGAACAAGAAAAAATATAATATATTTAATAGAGAATAAAGAAAGTGTCAGTTCTGTCAAAATAATAACTTTTTTGTCTGCTTCTCTTAAACTACTTGCTGACTCAGGTATGAGGCCGGCAACATCAACACTGAGGACAAACCCAGCCTGCCTCTCTCCTTCCAAACTGAGTCCAAACCTACAGTCACTGGGTCCTGATTGTGACAGTGGAGCCCAGTTTGCTCTGCAGGATCCAGAGATGGCATCAGTGAAGCTGGAAGACTGCAGTCAAACACTGGAGCTGAATGTCAACATTAAAGATGAAGAAGAGGAGGAGAAGATTGGGACATCTGTTAATCATGGTAAAAGCATGTTCTATCTAATGTTTTTGTTTGTTACAACTTCCCACTGTGTATGAAAAGTTGCTGTAGACCTGTTTCATGATGAACTGTTTCAATGAGAAGGTAGATGTTATTTCATGCTACTGAGACTTGCATGGTTTGACACCAGTATTGTCAGCATTTGTTTTATTCACTGGTCTGTCTGGAGTGATCAGAGAGGAGACTAAAGAAGTGAAGTAAAACTGCCAGTGTTTTTAAAGTTCTATGAAATGAGTCTGTGATAGTGAGTGGAGGATTATATGGCTCATCTTTTTGATTTATGAGATTTTAGATTAGTTTTATTCCCCTTTTGTATTGCGCAGCCTACTGATATGAATTACGTACAGGTAGCCTAGTGGTTGGAGAGATGGGCCAGTAATCGAAAGGTTGCTGGATCGAATCCCTGAGCTGACAAGGTAAAAATAAACTTGGCAAAAAAAGAAACGTCCTCTTACTGTCAACTGCGTTTATTTTCAGCAAACTTCATGTGTAAATATTTGTATGAACATAAGATTCAACAACTGAGACAAAAACTTAAGTTCCACAGACATGTGACAAACAGAAATGGAATAATGTGTCTCTGAACAAAGGGGGGGTCAAAATCAAAAGTAACAGTCAGTATCTGGTGTGGCCACCAGCTGCATTAGGTACTACAGTGCATCTCCTCCTCGTGGACTGTATCAGATTTGCCAGTTCTTGCTGTGAGATGTTACCCCACTCTTCCACCAAGGCACCTGCAAGATCCCGGACATTTCCTGGGGGAATGGCCCTAGCCCTCACCCTCCGATCCAACAGGTCCCAGATGTGCTCAATGGGATTGAGATCCGGGCTCTTCGCTGGCCATGGCAAAACACTGACATTCCTGTCTAGCAGGTGTGATGTTCAGATGTATCGATCCTGTTCAGGTGTTGTGGTCTATTCTACAGGCCAAAATCAACATCCTCACGAATTCTATGTAAAGGAGATGTGTGCCGGAGGAGGCAGCGGCAGCTACCAATTTCTCCAGTGCTTAATGTGTAAATTAGGAGGTGCTGGAACCAAAAGTGAGCCCGAGAGGGTGACCTGCGGGTCTCTGAGGTACCAGAACACATGAAATAAAATACATTTGAAACTAAAGCATTGCATGCATTATCATGGCTTTAGCATACTGGCATATTATAAATGTTTTATTTTATTTAACTAGGCAAGTCAGTTAAGAACAAATTCTTATTTACAGTGATGGCTTACCCGTACCAAACCCAGACGATGCTGGGCCAATTGTGCCCCGCCCTATGGGACTGCCAATCACGGGCAGATGTGATACAGACTGGATTCGAACCAGAGACTGTTGTGATGCCTCTTGCACTGAGATGCGGTGCCTTAGACCGCTGTGCCACTAGGGAGCAGTGGTGTTGGGCCGCTTACAGAAGTTACACACATGAAGTACATTTATTGTAGCCTGGAGTCCAGGAAAAATGTGGCCTTTTATAAACAGATTTCATGCAGTTCTACATCATTTTAGATGACTGGGGACGTTCGCAGAATCATTTTTAATAACTCACAAATGACCAAAATGACAGACTACTTTGACACTGACAAACTGAGAATCTGAGATCAATAGAAACAACCTTGTCTCTAATCCATCAATTTGTTTAATTTTTATTTCAACTTTATTTAACCAGGCAGGCTAGTTGAGAACAAGTTCTCGTTTACAACTGCGACCTGGCCAAGATAAAGCAAAGCATTGTGACAGAAGCAACACAGTCAATAACACAATAGAAAACAAAGTCTATATACAGTGTGTGCAAATGGCATGAGGAGGTATGGCAATAAATAGGTCATAGTAGCAAAGTGATTACAATTTAGCAGATTAACACTGGAGTGATAGATGAGTAGATGATGATGAGCAGATGAGGACAAACCCAGCCTGCTTCTTTCCTTCCACAGTGAGTCCAAACCTACAGTCACTGGGTCCTGATTGTGACAGTGGAGCCCAGTTTGCACTGCAGGATCCAGAGATGACATCAGTGAAGCTGGAAGACTGCAGTCAAACACTGGAGCTGAATGTCAACATTAAAGATGAAGAAGAGGAGGAGAAGATTGGGAAATCTGTTTCTCATGGTAAGATCAGGTTCTATCTACATTTGTTATTCATTCCAACTTCCCACTGTGCATGAAAAGTTGTAGTAGAACTGTTTCATGATGAACTGTTTCAATGAGAATGTAGATGTTATTTCATGCTACTCAGACTTGCATACCAGTATTGCCAGCATGTGTTTAATTCACTGGGCTGTCCTGAGTGATCAGAGAGTAGAATAAAGAAGTGAAGTAGACAAACTGCCAGTATTTTAAAGTTCTACAAAATTAGTATTTAAAAAACAAAATAAAAATATTTGACCTTTTATCTAGGCAAGTCAGTTAAGAACAAATTATTATTTACATTGACGGCCTACCTCCCGGGCCAAACCCGGACGATGCTGGTCCAATTGATCGCCACCCTATGGGACTCCTAATCACGGTCGGATGTGATACAGCCTGGTTACTAACCCTTGTGAGATGAGGGGAGGAGAATTTTCACGACTTTTACCCACTTTTAGAATAGTTTTATTCCCCTTTTGTATTGTACAGCCTACTGATATGAATACATATGTTACCAGCCTACTGATATGAATACATATGTTACCAGCCTACTGATATGAATACATATGTTACCAGCCTACTGATATGAATACATATGTCACCCGGTATGGCCAGAAGAGGACTGGCCACCTGTTTGAGCCTGGTTCCTCTCTGTTTCCTCCTTGGTTCCTTCTTGCTGTGGAGTTTTTTGTGGCCACTTTGCTGCTACATTTGCATTGCTTGCTCTTTGTGCTTTTAGGCTGGGTTTCTGTAGAACACTTTGTGACAACTGCTGATGTAAAAAGGGCTTCATAAAATACATTTGATTGACATGTATATCACACCAACTGACTGGTTGTTCTGATGTTGTTCACACAGGAGACCATGTTGAGACATTCTCTACATCCAGAGAGCAACAGCAGGAAGATCACAGAGCTAAGAGGTCTCACCACTGCCCACATTGTGAGGAAATATTCCCATTTCTATCAAAGCTAAAAATACACCTAAAAATACACAGAGGAGAGAAGCTGTTCTCCTGCTCTGACTGTGGAAAATGCTTCACAACATCAGCTAGACTAAAAGTTCATCAGAGAACACACACAGGAGAAAAGCCTTACTTCTGCTCTGACTGTGCGGCGAGTTTCTCTCTACTGTGCAACTTAAAACGTCATGAACGTATACACACAGGAGAGAAGCTTTACTCCTGCTCTGACTGTAAGGCGAGTTTCTCTCTACTGTGCAACTTAAAACGACATGAACGTATACACACAGGAGAGAAGCCTTATTCCTGCTCTGATTGTGGAAACAGTTATTCTCTACTGGGCCACTTAAAAAGACACCAACATATACATACAGGAGAGAAGCCTTACTCCTGCTCTGACTGTGGAAAGAGTTTCTCTCGACTGGGCCACTTAAAAACACATAAACATATACATACAGGAGAGAAGCCTTACTCCTGCTCTGACTGTGTAAAATGCTTCATAACATCAACTGAGCTAAAAGTTCATAAGAGAACACACACAGGAGAGAAGCCTTACTCCTGCTCTTATTGTGTAAAATGCTTCACAACATCAACTAGGCTAAAAGTTCATAAGAGAACACACACAGGAGAGAAGCCTTACATCTGCTCTAACTGTGCGGCAAGTTTCTCTCTACTGTGCCACTTAAAACGACATGAAAGTATACACACAGGGGTGAAGCCTTACTCCTGCTCTGACTGTGCGGCGAGTTTCTCTCTACTGTGCAACTTAAAACGACATGAACGAATACACACAGGAGAAAAGCCTCATCACTGCACTGACTGTGAGAAGAGATTCTACAGATTGGGCCATTTAAAAAGACACCAATGTGTACATAAAGGAGAGAAGTTTTCTCAGACCAGCTAAGATTAGACACTCCACTTAATTCTCATCTCATAAAATAATTGGCAACGTTGAATTGGATCAAATGAAGAAAGTGTAGAACACTATTGTAATCCTATTGTTTCTCACTGTGAGAGAACAATGCAGAGGGAATGGAGCATTATAGAATGTTAGCCTCTCTTTACTGATCAGTGTGCACCTTGTCAGTTTTGGTGAGTTTTGTTAGCTTCTACTGTAAAGATATTGAGATTACCTTGAATTTGCTTTTAGGGTTGAATATCCTCTGTGAGGCGTCTCACAGTGGAGTCTGATGGGTGACTGGGTGGTACTGCTTCCCTCTGCAGGTTTCTGTGGGAAAGAGCTAGTAGACACAACCTAGTGTACAAAACATTAAGGACACCTGTTCTTACCATGACCAGCTGAACCCAGGTGAAGGTTATGATCCTTAATTATTTAGTTGTTGTGTATTTGTTATGGATCTCCATTAGCTTTCAACAAACAAACAAAACTGCAGTTGCAGTGGGCCAAGGAATGAAAACACTGGAAAATTGGAAACCTACTGCCTGGTCTGATGAATCCCTGTTCCTGCTGTTTCATGCTGATGGGAGGACTGGGGGAGGAAACCACGAGGACATACATCCAGTGGTGGAAAAAGTACCTAACTGTCAGACTGAGTGAAAGTTATGAAACCTTAATAGAAAATGACTCAAGTCAAAGTGAGTCACCCAGTAAAATACTACTTGAGTAAAAGTATTTGTTTGTAAATATACTTAAGTATCAAACGTAAAAGTATTAATCATTTCAAATTCCTTACATTAAGCAAACCAGATGGAACAATTGTCTTGTTTTAAAAAAATATTACAGACAGCCAGGGGCAGACTCCAACACTCAGACATCATTTACAAACGAAGCATTTGTGTTTAGTGAGTCTTCCAGATCAGAGGTAGTGGGGAGGACCAGGGATGTTTTCTTGATAAGTGTGTGAATTGGACCAGTTTCTGTCCTGCTAATCATAAAAAATGTAACGAGTACTTTTGGGTGTCAGGGAAAATGTATGGAGTAAAAATAAAATGATTTTCTTTAGGAATATAGTGAAATAAAATAAATAAATAAATAGTAAAGTACAGATACCCCCCAAAAACTTCTAAATTAGTTGAAATAAATGTTTACTTAAGTGCTTTACACCACTGCATGCATCCATGCCGTGTGTCAGCAATGCAGGGTGGTGGTGTGATGGTTGGGGTGTGTTTTCAGGGCACACATTGGGGCCCTTGATCAAAGTTGAGCAATGTTTGAATGCCACAGGATCTCTAAGGAATCCTTACCAATCAGGTGCCTCCCTTCATGGCAGCAGTGTATCCATCTGCAAATAGATTTCTTCAGCAGGATTATGCCACAAGGCTTGTCCAGGAATGGTTCCAAGAACATGACAGTGAATTCAGTTTACTGCAGTGGCTTGACGAGTCACCAGATCTCAATCCAATTGTTCATCTGTGGGAGGAGATGGAACGAGCTATTCAGAGTAGAGATCTACTCCCAGCCAACTTGACACAATTGTGGGAAGCATTGGAGTCAACATGGGCCAGCATCCCTGTGGAACGCCTTCAACACCTTGTAGAGTCTATGCCCCGATGAATTGAGGCTGTTCTGAGGACAAGGGGGGGGACTCAATATTAGGAATGTGTTCCTAATGTTTGTGCACTCAGTGTATATCAGATAAAGATGGCGTGATCAGTTCTCAGCATTATATTCAGTGTATTATTTTATTACTAAGCTTTTGTTTAATGATCAACGGAATGAATCAACTATTTATTAAATTGTATTTTAATACTTGATTCATTCCTGTAGTCATTGATGATGAATGTATTTGAATAACTGTGTTGAAGTTGATTGATCTGGCGGCAGGTAGCCTAGCGGTTAAGAGTGTTGGGCCAGTAACTGAAAGGTCGCTGGTTTGAATCCCGAGCCGACTAGGTGAAAAATCTGTCAAGTCAATTAACCCTTATTTGTCCTGTAAGTCGCTCTGGATAAGAACATCTGCTAAATGACAAGAATGTAATGAAAAAATATGTTTGTACAAACATGTTTTCTCTCTTGTGTATAATTCAATGAAATAAACTCTTTAAAAACAGCCGGAAGAGTTTGTGCATATATTAAGACGACATTTTGTGAAGTTTTCGTTTTCGGCTTTGTGTAAGGGTTTTTTCGGCTGTTTTGTGCACACACATTTTTTCTTGGAGGCAAGTCGGTAGCCGAAGTTTAAGCCCGTTCATTTGTGATTGGTCAACAGCACTCAACATTAATGACAGATTTGAGTTATCTATTTTGAGGAAGTGGCGATAGACCCTTTTTCAGTACTCAACACGGTGACGTCACTCACAGATGTGTGCGACTCTTGGCAGCAGTCGTCTAGATGTACGTTTTTATTACTTCCAAACAAAATATCTTTGAGTTTATATACGCTTACAATGTTTTGATTCTAGCTTGAACAGTCGTTAAGATCACAGAACGCTTTCGTTCATTTATATAGGCTATAGCGAAAGCCATTTTACTGGTTAAAGTGTTGTTGTTTTTTTAAAGTATAATGCAGTTGATTTGTGATGATGACACAAACATATGAAGTAGGACATTCATACAAGCCTTAAAATACCATTTTAATATGTAAACAGAGAAAGGGTTCTATGGCGTGTCAAAATGGACAAACAGTGCTACTGACACTTTCTCGTTTTTCAAGCAAAGGTCTTTTAAGGGAGTATGAGAGCACAATCGTTAGGTTCACCTAGCCTTTTTAAGAGATGACAAAAGCAGTTTTCTTTATTAAATAAATTAATATTTATAGCACATGCTTAGAGCAAATCCATCTCTAACTAAATGTAACTCCAAAGGAACCCTAATTAAACGGATAGTTCAATCAAATTACAAATGTCCATCTTGGTTTCTTCACCCTGTATACAATCCAAATAATGTGCACTTCAGCAGTGAAGTTCTGAAGATGGAGGACTTTCAGTACAGCAGTGTTCCCCAATCCTGGTCCCAAAGGGTGTACATGTGTGTTTTTGCCCTCACACTCACATACCTTATTCAATTCAAAGGCTTGAGTTGTTTAGTTGAATCCAGTGTGTGAGTGTTAGGGGCAAAAACAAACAAGCTCATGGATCCCCAGGACCAGGATTGGGAAACAATGTAGTACATACCAAAAGGTGTGATAATGCAAATTATATGCAATTATCATTTTGCTCATTTGTTTGCATATAATTTGCATACGCATCCCACTTTTTTCTCTGTACTGAAAGTGCTTTATATTGAAAACTTGACTGCTAACATGCAACCTTTTTGGCATTGTATTAACAGTGGACTAATGAACAAAACACGACGAGGACGTTTTTTTTTGTTGTCAAAACTTCCCTTTCATAGAGCTCCATTAAAGGAGTAGTTCACTATTTTACAACTTGAAGTCCTGTATGTAAGATTACTTGGTTTGTATTCAGGGGACTAGGTGTGTACTCAGGAGATGAATCTCTGATCTTAGCAGTGCCTTTCTTACACCTTCACAGCATTGCACTGTGGTTCTTCAACCTGCTCCAGAGTGCTCAGGGCCTCACACAATGACCCTAAGCACACAGCTAAGACAATGTTTTCGAAAATTTTGTCACAAAGCTGGCCAGTACTTTAAAAATATATCCTGTTGTCCTGGTTTCCAGTAGTTTGTAGAAGAGGATGTCTTCCTTAATTCCTGCCGCTGTTCGAACGGATAAAGCATTTGTGGATCTTTACTAAATGTCTCCTGTTTCCATCACATTGCAATGTTTGTTTTGCTAAATGTTTTTGTTGTAGACTTGGCCCAATGGAGACCTGTCCAGTGATGCCATCTCTAGATCCTGCAGTGCAACAAGTCTCCACTGTCAATCAGGACCCAGTGACTGTAGGTTTAGAATCTGTTTGGAAGGCAGTGTGAAAGGAGAGAGGCAGGCTGGGTTTGTCCTCACTGTTAATCTGTCAACTCTGTCTGAGATCAACCTCCTGGTCCTCCTCTGTGCAGGCCACACCCCCTCCATTGTTAATGTGTGTATGAACAATGGCTTCCTAAAATTCTGTGGTGCTTACTAACCCAATAGGAAAGGTTCTGGTAGATGTGGGACATTACATGTGAGGTCACAGTTCTTTCACTCTGAACATTCATATCAATGACTCACCTTGAAATGGGTCATCAATACCAGAGTTCTACAATACTATTTATATAATCAACTAAGCATTTTAACAGTCTGACCCTCATTATAGTCTTGGGTATATATTGAGCTCTAACAAAGGGGCGTGTAAAAGTTCTGTTGAAATGAATACTGTAGTGATGTGAGAAAGGTAACACAAGCTTCCTCTCTGGTTCCCTTCCCCAATACTAACTGGGTCATTACATTACAATATAATGCTAACATATGGAATTGTTTTAAGATCATACCATGGATTGTTTAGATAATTGATTTAGAATTTTAGGACATTAGGTATAAAAATATATATATTGAATTTGTCCTTTACTACTATATCCCATAGAAACACACTGAATGAAACGTTCATTAAAATACTAATGGTGAAAACTGATCAACACGTCATTAATATCTGATACATTTAGTATTTTATTAGGATCCCCAGCGGCTACTCTTCCTGGGGTCAAACAGGAAACACTAAAAATACATAATATACATACAGTGGGGCAAAAAAGTATTTAGTCAGCCACCAATTGTGCAAGTTCTCCCACTTAAAAAGATGAGGCCTGTAATTTTCATCATAGGTCCACTTCAACTATGACAGACAAAATGAGAGAGAAAAAATTTCAGAAAATCACATTGTAGGATTTTTAATGAATTTATTTGCAATTTTATTTAAAATTATAGACAAGAGAAGATGTTGCCCAGAACAAATTAATGTACAAACATATCAATTAACTTCAACAGTTATTAAAATAAATTCATCAATGACTAAAACAATGAATCTCGCATTAAAAGACAATTTAATAAACACTAGTCAATTCATAGCCTGTTTATCATGAAACAAAACGTGTTTGGTAATATCAAAATAATCCACCCAAACTAATGCAGAAAACTGATCATCTTTATCTGATACAGTGCATTCATAAAGTATTCAAACTGCCTGACTTTTTCCACCTTTTGTTACATTACAGCATTATTATAAAATGCATCAATCTACACACAACACTCCAAAATTACAACAAAAATCAGGTTTATTTAAATTATTTGAAACATCTTACTAATATTGAGTTGCACCCCCCTTTGCCCTCAGAACATCCTCAAATCATTGGGGCATAGACTGTCCAAGGTGTTGTGTGCGTTTCACAGGGAAGCTGGCCCATGTTGACTCCAATGCTTCACACAATTATGTCAAGTTGGCTGGGAGTGGATCTACTCTGAATAGCTCGTTCCATCTCCTCCCACAGATGCATAATTACAGTGAATTCAGTGTAATATTCTTGGAACCATTCCTGGACAAGCCTTGTGGCATAATCCTGTTGAAGAAAACAACTTGCAGATGGATACACTGCTGCCATGAAGGGAGGCACCTGATTGTCAATGATGTTTAGATATCCTGTAGCATTCAAACATTACTCAACCCCCCCCCCCCAATGTGTGCCCTGAAAACACACCCCAACCATCACACCACCACCCTGCAATGCTGACACAAGTCATGGATGCAGGCAGTGTAAAGTATTTAAGTAAAAATGATTTAAATAACTACTTATATTTGACTACATTCCTAAAGAAAATAATGCACGTTTTACTCCCTGACACCCAAACGTACTTGTTACATTTTTTAAATGATTAGCAGGACAGAAAATGGTCCAATTCATGCACTTATCAAGAGAACATCCCTGGTCCTCCCCACTGACTCTGATCTGGAAGACTCACTAAACACAAATGCTTCATTTGTAAATGATGTCGGAGTGTTGGAGTCCGTAATATTAAAAAACAAGACAATTGTGCAGTCTGGTTTGCTTAATTTAAGGAATTTGAAATGATTCACACTTTTACTTTTGATTCTTAAGTATATTTACAACCAAATACTTTTAGACTTTTACTCAAGTAGTATTTTACTGAGTAACTCACTTTTACCTGTGTCATTTTCTATTAAGGTTTCATAACTTTCACTCAGTCTGACAGTTAGGTACTTTTTCTACCACTGGATGTATGTCCTCGTGGTTTCCTCCCCCAGTCCTCCCATCAGCATGAAACAGCAGGAACAGGGATTCATCAGACCAGGCAGTATGTTTCCAATGTTTTCATTCCTTCGCCCACCTGGTCTGCTATGGAAAAAGCAGGTGTCCCTATGTTTTTTATTTTTTTGTGTTTTTTTATTTTTACAATAGAGCGTTCTACGCTTCATTTGATCCAATTCAATGTTGCCAATTATTTAATGACATGAGAATGAAGTGGAGTGTCTAATCTTAGCTGGTCTGAGAGAACTGATGAGGCTTCTCTCCTTTATGTACACATTGGTGTCTTTTTAAATGGCCCAATCTGTAGAATCTCTTCTCACAGTCAGTGCTTTGATAAGGCTTCGGTCAACTATGTATCCGTTGGTGTGTCTTTACATTTCCCAATCGGGAGAAACTCTTGCCACATTAAGAGCAGGAGTAACGCTTCTCTCCAGTGTGTGTTCTGACAAACTTTTAGGTCAGTTGATGCTGTGAAACATTTTACACAATCAGAGCAGGAGTAAGGCTTCTCTCCTATATTTACATTACATTTACATTTAAGTCAGAGCAGGAGTATGGCTTTAGAACCTTTAGAGCAGTTGATCTTTTTGATTTGTCACAGTCAGAGCAGAGCATGTCTTTTTAAGGTGCACAGTTGAGAGAAACTCTTTCCACAGTCAGAGCAGGGGTATGACTTCTCTCCTCTGTGCACTCTCTGATGAACTGTCAGAGCCTTTGAGGCTGTGAAATTCTTCCCACAGTCAGTACAGGAAAACAATTTTTACATGTATTGGTCTGTGAGCACTCAACATGGTCTCCTGTGAGAACAACATCAGAAGAACCAGTCAGTTGTGTGATTACTCTACAGGTCAAAAGTTTCAGAACACGTACATACACCTTCCCACAGAGAGCAGGAGTCTTTTCTCCTGTGTGCATGAACCTTTAGAGGCACAGTCAGAGCAGGTATGGCTTTTCTCCTGTGTGTGTGTTCTCTGAACCTTTAGAGCAGTCGATCTTTTGAAGCATTTTTTCACAGTCAGAGACATCCAGTGGAACAGCCACTTTACAATAGTCATGTAGTAAACATCTAAATCTTAAATGGCCCTGATGACAGCATTGCACAATATTGGTTTAACTGCAGTCTTCCAGCTTCATCTCTGGATCCTGCAGTGAAAACTGGCTCCACTGTCACAATCAGGACCCAGTGACTGTAGGTTTGGAATCAGTGTGGGGAGAGAGGCAGGCTTTTGTCCTCAGATGTTACCAAACTCAGACTCAGAAACAGACAGAAAGTTGTCTTGACAGATCTGGCACTTTATTCTAAAAAATATATATATTTCTTCTTGCTATTTCAGTGCTGGACTTGGACTGAAATAGGTGCTGGATCATTTTTAGGAGCAGGAGCTCCACAATACTGTTAATATTCTGTCCAAGTCAAACACTGATCTCATTTCAATAGATCTGGTTAAGCATTTAGAACAAAACATGAATTCATTGCAATTAGACAAAGTACCTGCTTTAAATTCGTCTACACAACGTAAATGTATGACAGAATTTGCATAAATGACTAAAAACCATTTAGTACAAAGTTGCAGTATATGTTTTAGGCATCACTATGTACTATTTTCCTGAATAACCTAGTCTTTACTGTATTATTTCAATGAAAAAAACATTTTATTTCACATTCACACCATAGTAACATTTATACATTTACATTTAAGTCATTTAGCCGAAGCTCTTATCCAGAGCGACTTACAAATTGGTGCATTCACCTTATGACAATCCAGTGGAACAGTCACTTTACAATAGTGCATCTAAATCTTAAAGGGGGGGGAGAAGGATTACTTTATCCTATCCTAGGTATTCCTTGAAGAGGTGGGGTTTCAGGTGTCTCCGGAAGGTGGTGATTGACTCCGCTGTCCTGGCGTCGTGAGGGAGTTTGTTCCACCATTGGGGGGCCAGAGCAGCGAACAGTTTTGACTGGGCTGAGCGGGAACTGTACTTCCTCAGTGGTAGGGAGGCGAGCAGGCCAGAGGTGGATGAACGCAGTGCCCTTGTTTGAGTGTAGGGCCTGATCAGAGCCTGGAGGTACTGAGGTGCCGTTCCCCTCACAGCTCCATAGGCAAGCACCATGGTCTTGTAGCGGATGCGAGCTTCAACTGGAAGCCAGTGGAGAGAGCGGAGGAGTGGGGTGTTATGTTATGGTGCATTGTACTGGTGTGCCCCATCTCTTTGTAAATGCTCTATAGGTTGGTATAGAGTTGGCACATTTTTCTTGGAGTATCTCTAGTCCCTGTACTAATTCTCTCTCTTGTTTTTCATACACTATCCCTAGGTTTAGTCCTATTATTATGGCGGTGGGTACTAATATTATGGTGGAAAGGATACTTACCCACCAGAACCATCCCACCTTGCATTCCCTATGCCTGGTTCTATATTCTCCCAGCCTCATTTCCCTGTGGAAACAGAGGGAGACATTCTAGTTAGTTTTGTTTCCTTCTTTATTTTTTATTTTTTTTTTACAAATGGCGGACCTAGTATGGCCTGTGTCCCTTTGTCTAGATGTGCCCTCTCCAAGGTCTTGTGTGTCTGAGGTTAGTTTTCTTTTTATTAGGTTAATCAACCTTCTCATTTTTCCTTGTGGATCAGGTAGAGCAGCTTCTTTTCTACCTCTTCCCTCTCCAGGAGCTGCTTTCCTGTCCACCAACATGTGGCACGAGTATACACAGTCCAATTTGGTTTTGGGGTCCTGGGCAATGTATATTTGCCAGCCCAATTTCACCATGTGCCTTTCTCTTTTGTCACCCCTTACGGGTTCTGTATCCTCTATGGCCATAAGCTTGGAGACACAGCACATTGTCTTCTCTTTCCTCATTAACCTGCCCCAGTGATATTCTCTCACTGGCTTAAATGTTCCTTCCCACCAGCATCTTCTCATTACCCCATGGTGGTCGTTTCTCTCATGGTTATTGTCTAATTCATATTCATCATCTTGTTCCCAGTCATGTCTGTTTGTCAACATCTGACTTAGGTAAGTCCTAGGGTTCCATAGGGAAAAATTCCCGTCTACCCTCATCCAACATTCTGGTTCTCCTGGTTGTGTTCCATATCCTGTCACTGGGACTGGGTCACTTTTCCTTTCTTCCAGCCACTGTTCACAATTTTTGTAGGTACTTATTCCTCCAGCCAATCTGAAGGGCCCTGCTTCCACAGGCCATAGGCCTTCCTCCCTTCTCACAGGAGTGAGTAAGCTACCTCTTAACAGGTCACTCCCCCCTCTCAGTTTCTGAGGTCTGCACTCCACACAGTTCTTCTGGACCAACACACCTCTGTGTGTCCATACACACTGTGCATCCTGATGTCACTTCCTGCTCCCATCCTGATGTCACTATGTCCTGTACTCCTACCATGCAGTTTGGAAATACGTCCCTATCACATCTCTCTGATGTCACTTCCTGTATGCAGTTTGGAAATACCTACCATGCAGTTTGGAAATACGTCCCTATCACATCTCTCTGATGTCACTTCCTGTACTCCTACCATGCAGTTTGGAAATACGTCCCACATCTCTCTGATGTCACATCTCTTGCACCAGAGAACCCTTCCTACTCTTTGCCTACCACCTCTCTTACCACAGTCACTTCCTGTGGCTATCTGCCTTATGCTCATCTTGGCCGGGCCTTCATACTGCACCTCCCCTGTGGGTTCTCCGCATACCTCACATGGGGCTATGTTCATATAACCTTTCTGTCCTGAATCTGTGCACCTGTTTTCGTGCCACACAGCCCTGGTATTCCCCCGAACTACCACTCCTGCTTTTGCCAGTTGTTCGTGTCTTAGATGAGTGGTTATCCATACTGCGTCATCTGAGCGTCTCACCTGTATTCCTGGCCTGCAGGTCAACATGTGCAGCCACTCTGGATTAACTACTCTGGTGGACATACCTTTTTAAGTTGTGCAACGTCTACCGTTATATCACCGTCTACTTTGATCGTGTTTGCACTGATCACGGCAATTACCTGGTGTCTTTTTCCTTCTTTTTGTTGTTGTTTGTTTTTGTTTTGTTGGGACTCTATTCCCCGTGTCAGCTCCTGGTCTTAATCCTAATCCAGTCTCCCACCTGTAACACACAAGGTAGAGGGGGAGGCTGCGCATTAGCTATTTCCACCACTGTGCTGATGTTGGGTAGTCCCATCAATTCTCTTGGGCTAGGCCCTGTGTCTGTTGGAGTTAAGTTCATTTCCACACAGGCCTGTGCCAACTTAGGTCCCCAATCTTTCTCTGCCTTCCATAACCCCATGGTCGTCTTTAATTTCCCTATGGTCCTCTCGGCACAGCCATTGGCCTGTGGGGTGTAAGGGGGGGAGTATATGTGTGCGACCCCATGGTCCACACACTACTCCTCCACCTTCTTATTCTTATACTGTCTTCCAGTATCGGTTCTAATGGATGGGAAAGGACCTAGAGCAAGGGTTAGAAGGTTAAGCATTTGCAACACTGGCACCGCATTGGATGAATTTGATGTGAGCACTATTGAGTATCCTGTAGCCATACACACCGCTACTATAGCGTACCTGTGCCCTAAGGAGGCTGCAATCTTCATAGGATCCATAGTATCTAATGATATCTGCTTCCATGGTGTGTTGCACTTAATGTGTTGACCTGCTATCCTGCCTGGGTTACTAACCTTTTGTTCTTGGCATATGATGCATTTCTTGCATATTTCTAGTACTTCTTCTCTAGTATAGAAAATGCCCTCGTTTGTTAACCTTTTCGTGAATATTCGGGACCCCAAGTGGCCCCAATCCTCATGGAGTGCTCTCAGTTTGTCTTTTTCTCGTTTATATTTATATTATTTAACTATTCTTCCAATTTGAACTAATTAACCTACCTATTTATTGCCTAGTTGGTTAAAGTCTGCTTCTGCACTTACTGACTCGGCAGTGTGAGCCTTTTAATGACTTACCACTATGTCCATTTTATCCATTAACTCGTGGATTTTCCTCCGCTCACCCTCATATTGAATTGGCTTATTTTTGGCACCTCTGTACCCGTTATTCTGCCAAATCTTTTTATCTGAGGCCATAGCTCGCGCACAGTAATAACTGTCGGTCACTATTTCTATCCTTTTCAGGTTAGACCCTATACAGTGTAACAGTGCCTCCAGCACTGCCATTACCTCTGCCTTTTGGGCTGTCCCTGTTATTGTTTGACTCTGTTTGGTCAGAGTATCTCCTGTAGCTTTATTTTTCACTATAAAGCCCCATCTGTTTTTTTCTGACTTCTCGCTTCCATCCGTAAACACCACTATATCACTGCGTTTTTCTTTTGGTGTTTTATGCTTCCTTTGCCTTGCTTTAGGAGGTTCATCTTCTTGTTCCCAACCTTGTACTCCCTTGGTTCCTACTACATTTCTCCATTTGTCCCAGGTGGTGGTTGTCACCTCTAGCATTTTCTTTGTTTGGTTGTCTGCCCATAGCCTGTTTAGCTCCTGTTTTTTTATTATCATTTGTTGACCCTGAGTCAGTGATACTATCTTGTTCCAATATATTTCTAATCGGGCCATCTTGGCTCCTTCAGACGTATATTTCATCACTGGTTCCTTTAAGTGTTTACTGTAGCACTTCACTGTTCTCTCCGATCCTTCATCGGCCACTCATATGAACCCGTCCCTATTTATGTCCTCCCCTTCTAATTTTACAAATATCCATAGGGGCAGATCGGGGTTTCTTGGCTCATTAGTCTGGGCTACAGCTGCCATCTTTTTTAACTTTATCCATGATTCAGTCATTTTGTCTGTTCAAATTATGGGCTCTTTCCCATATTGCTTATGTGACAGCTCTAGTTGGTCATTTAGTCTAGTAATGCCTTTATAGCAATGCTTAGCTACCCTGCTATAGCCCGGTATGTGGTTACTAATATACCCTGACTTACCTAGGCATTTCTGCATCTCAATCACTGTTTGTGGCTTCTCCATTCTCTGCACTTCTCCATTCTCTTTCACTTTTTATCCTTCACTCGCAATTGCTGATTGTGAAACCGAGAAAGCTGACTTCCTTCCTGCCTATCTGGCATTTTGTCAGATTCAGTTTCCTGCCTGCAGTATTCCACTTGTTTAAGGCCTCTTTTGTGTCTGGCTGTTTTGCATTGCTTCCCTGGCTTATGTGCTCCTCCAATTCTTTTATGTGTGTTCTGACTCTCTCTATTTGGTCTGGAACAAAAAAATGGTTCATATTTATGACTCCCATTACTTATAATTATTTAGCGTCCAATAAACTGAGGAGATTTTCTTCTCCTTGTAGCATATTTATCCGTAAGTGGTTTATTATTTTCATATATTTTTTAAAGTCCATCCTGAAATTGTACCTTGAGGTGTCTGAGGAGATTTTCTTCTCCTTGTAGCATATTTATCCGTAAGTGGTTTATTATTTTCTGCCTATATTTTTTTAAAGTCCATCCTGAAATTGTACCTTGAGGTGTCCACCCCACATAGCCCGGTTCCTTCGCTTCCGCATCTGCTTTTTCTGTTTTTACACCTGCATTGTTTGCTGTTTGGGGTTTTAGGCTGGGTTTCTGACAGATACCAGATATGGTCTATATAAATTTTGAAATATTGACTGACTGTCTCACTGTCTCCCTGTTTACACTAATGACATTTATAGAACTCAACATTTCTATGTAGTGATCTATAAAATAATTATATAGTTCAACTTAATTAACCCAATACTCTCAATGACTCTGGGTCACAACAGATGCCATGTATTATTGTCATCTTTCTACTATTTAAAGACAAACCTTCCATTGATTAGATAAGGCCAAAATACTGCTAAACATAGCATATGTTTTCTGTACTCATGAAATCTCTCTTTCGGGAGTCCACTGTATTTTATCTAACAATAACCTGGGTTAATCTTAACTCAGTCTCATCAATAATTTTATATATATTGCATAGTATGGGATCCATTACCTACAGTACTTTATTATCCCTAAGAACTGCAACATATTTATTTTCAAAATGACATTTAATGCTTACTAAATCACTCTTTTTCTACCTTCATCTTTTCTCTGCCCTGTTGGCTTAAAATATAGCCTAAATGTTTAACATAAGTCTTCCTGCATGGCTCTCAACATTACACTAGTGTCTCCTAGATTCGTTGAAGTCCCGTCTTGTAGCAGGGCCATTGCCATGGGGTACCAGGGCTGTGCATAGAAGGCCACTTTGCCACAATACACACTTACATCCTCTGGCCCCCCTTCTTCTTCTGGGATGACTTTTATTAGAACCCAATTTCCTATTACTACGAGGTCTGCCTGCCTTGACGGCGTTGAAAATAATTCTCTCCTGTTGCCATTTCTTCAACTTGAGGTTTGTATAAATGTCCTATTTAGTTATAAACTCTATAGTACTTTCTTATTTCTCAGGGATTTTTCCTCAAAGAGTAGACTCTAACCCGCCATTGCTCTTTACCTTGAGATTGTATTTAGATTTCCTATTTAGTTATAAACCCTATAGTACTTTCTTATTTCTCGGGGATTTTTCCTCATACAACGCCCATAGTGACACTTACGCACTGTTAGCTTTACTTTCCCAAGGAAATAATACAATTTCAAAGTAGTTATACACTTTGAATAGAGACTGGTGTTTCATTTTATAATTAATTTCCACCTGTTCCAACAATTTCTAGTGAAGTTGATCAGTCTTCACGGGAAATTCTTAGGATTAAGGGCTATTTGCCTAATCCTGTTATTGGACCGTCTGTTCCCTCTTGGTCAGCGGTCCCAGGGTATTCCTGGTACGCACATTGCGAGCCTAGTGCTGAGTAGACCTGCCCTTTGCCTGCATATCATTTCCTGTTCTGTACCATTATTTTCTACCCTACTTTGCTCCTCATGAGCTGCCGTAGTATCTATGGTAGTTGCCATGGTTTTCTTTCTCTGGGTATATAGGGCCTTAACATATTTTAGTTTTCAGAGTATTATTACTATCGGTGCCCCACGTTGGGCGCCAAGTGTCACGGTGCTGACTTTTACCCAATGCCTGCAGCAAAAGCCTAAACCCCGTCCTCTGGCTGGGCAGAGTACTTTGGGACTTTAGTTACTTCGGTGTAACAAGGGCCTTGCCGTGCGGCCCTACCAACCCTTCTATTTATTCGTAATGGCCCTTCGCGTGAGTTGGGTTTGTTCCTTCGTTCATGTTGTCACTCCCTTATTGTCTGGTCTAGTATGAGGCCTTGGATAGATATACTCCTATTTAAATATTTATTAAGCGTTAAGGGTTCCTCCTATATTTCCTTACCCTCAAGTTATCTTTACCTATGTATATATCAATACCTAATAACAACTCCTAGTAGTTATTATGCTCGTCAGCTAGTAGTCACTCGGAAACTAGTATTGGTATATGTTTTGACTTCCTTAAAAATATATTATTGTCCACACAATGAAATATTCTTTAGTGCAATCACTTTATAACCTATAACCAGGGTCACTTTCTGTTCAGTGAGTGTCAAAGGCGTTTGCTCTCCAGATCGTTAATCTGGCCTAGTTGTCAAAGTTTCAAGCTTTTATTAAGTCACTCTGTTTTTTGTCTTATACACATCATTACAATTCAATGGTTCTACAGTTTCTCAATACAACAATAATGCTCAATCAATCCTTAATGCTTTAAGCTATGCCAGATAATATTGCAAAACTTGAAATGCGTTAACACTTCTAACAATATTGACTAAATAGCAAAAATAGTTCAATTACCTTAAATGCTCAGCCCCTTGGTCACTTTCCCGTAATCGGTATTCTCGCAGCTATGACGCTAGATTCCGAATTCCAGTATCTCTATACACTTCCAACTCTGTGTATGGACTCAATATATTGTAACTGGTACTTGGCTGTTTTTCCTTGAATTTCTAGTCACCTCTGGTTTCTGGTGTCAAAAATGCGAACGCCCGCTTTGTCTATGTGATCAAGAGGTGTTTTAGACCTCTGTTTTTCGGAGACTCAGTCGGGTTCACAAGATTCAACCAGCTTCTTCAGAGTATGACCCAATAAGTACTTAAGCACAATTATCCGGTTCCCAAAATATTGTTATAGTCCAACAAAAAGTGTATATCCTAATACTATTCACTTCCAACTCTGTGCATAGACGCAATATATGGTAACTGGTACTTGGCTGTTTTTCCTTGAATTGCTAGTCACCTCTGGTTTCTGGTGTCAAAAATGCGAACGCCCGCTTTGTCTATGTGATCAAGAGGTGGTTTAGACCTCTGTTTTTCGGACTCAGTCGGGTTCACAAGATTCAACCAGCTTCTTCAGAGTATGACCCAATAAGTACTTAAGCACAATTATCCGGTTCCCAAAATATTGTTTTACTCTATCAAAAAGCGTATAGTGCAATAGTAAATTTACCTATGATGATTCTCCATATGAAGTCTGTTTCATATGTTAGTGAGGATCATGCTGTCTTATGATCTCTGTTCTCTTTATATATCTTTTTAAAGGGGAAGTTCCCACTGGGGCTGTAGACCTACGTAATCTTAGGCCTGTGTGTTAAACGGAAGCTTCCTATTATTACCCTTTAAGGTCATGCACTACTGACTCTCACATTGCTGCTTCCGTGTTACTGTTGGCTGATTCCACTCAATCATACCAGCTGGTTGTTTCTACCACTGGAGGTGGCGTAGGTGGTATGTCAAGCGTCAGCTGGGAGAAGTCTATGATAGGTATCTCCTCTGCTTCTCCCTGTTGTCCAGTTTCTGCAGGTGCGGTCCGTGGTCCCATGAGGTCCCGTGAATGCCCTGTGTTGTTGTACCCATTGCTTGATGGAGTGGGCAGATTATTTTCATCTCTTGTCACAGTATAACATGTTGTTTTGATATTAGGAAGTTTAAACCGGCTATTACATACCTGTAGTAATGAACAGAAACCGACAAAGGTTATTGACATCACAGTTCTGGCTCTTTCTTTATTCTGAAGAATGGTGCGTGCCTGCCTGGAACTTACTGTTCTCCCACTACCACCGTGCACCCACAGATAGAACAATGAGAGATATTTCACTGGATGTAGGAATGTTAAGCATCTGCTTAGTGTTTCCACTCACCAACAAATATGGTAGTGAGATGAAGCCCAGTGGCTGGCAGTGAGAGAAAATGTTCTAATCAATGAAACATCTGATCTTAAGGGAAAAAGACACGTTTGTGGCTGTATCACTTAGTTTCCTGCCTGGCAGTTAAGATACAATATTTGTTCAGATGTGTAGGAGGAGACTCAGCCTAGGAGAAAGGGTTAAATATCAGTGATTGTGTGAATGTGTGAACAATGTCTTTGTCTAATGCAGCTGTATTGATCCTCTGAGAAGAATAAACTTGGTTTGAGCTTTCATAGAGTCCGTTGAGTTTTTACTCTGAGAATTAGAACCTAACAATACTAAGTAACAAAATGGACCATACATATATAGCGTTATCGTAGTATATATACCATGATACCTTAATAAACCAAGAAAGTATCAAAGATCAGAAATGAACAGCCTGTGGAGAAACAGCGATTCCATTGAATAATGTGCTACGTTACCCAGAGGCCCTTTGCACATGATGTTAGGCTTCATGTGAGTGTCAATCATTTTAGTCCAAGGATATGATCGAAAGGCCTCAATCATTCTTAAAATGGAAGAAGTTTCGAACCACCAATAATCTTTCTAGAGCTGGCCGCCCAGCCAAACTGAGATCGGGGGAGAAGGGCCTTGGTCAGGGAGGTGACTGGGGGACTAATCAGGATCGAGTGGAAAGATGAAAGGAGCAAAATACAGAGAGATCCTTGATGAAAACCTGCTCCAGGGTGCTCAGGAACTCTTGACTGTGGCGAAGGTTCACCTTCCAACAGGACAACAACCCGAAATACACAGCCAAAACAACGCAGAAGTGGCTTCGGGACAAGTCTCAATGTCCTTGAGAGGCTCAGCCAGAGCCCAGACTTGAACATCTCTGGAGAGACCAGAAAATAGCTGTGCGGCAACACTCCCCGTCTAACCTGACAGAGCTTGAGAGGATCTGCAGAGAAGAATGGGAGAAACTCCCAAAATACAGGTGTGCCAAGCTTGTAGCGTCATACACAAGAAGACTCGAGTCTGTAACCACTGCCAAAAGGTGATCAACAAAGTACTGAGTAAAGGGTCTGAATATGTAAATGTGTTATAACATTGAGAAAAAAAGTTTTATAATTTTGTTAAAATTTCTAAAAACCTGTGTTTGCTTTGTCATTATGGAGTCATTTGCTTTGTCATTATGGGGTGTGTAGATTGATGAGGGGAAAAACAATTTTATAATAAGGCTGTAACATAACAAAATGTGGAAAAAGTCATGGGGTCTGAATAATTTTCCAAATGACTGTATGCTGAATCCTTTCAACAAGGTTGCTTCCCCTCCTCTCTAAGGAGTGTTTTACTCTCATTCTGAAGCTGGATAATCACCAACAAAATGTGAAAGTTAGACCGATTTCTCTTCTTAAATCTGACTCAAGAATTAGTGCTAAAGCCTTAGCCAGGAGATTGGACAGAGTTCTCCCATATCTAATACACAAAGACCAAAATGGCTTCGTGAAAAACCATCAAGGTTTTCACAATGTGAGGAGAGTACTAAACATAGGGGACCCGTCACATGTGCACTGATACTGCCATACTCTCACTTGATGCAGAGAAGGCATTCCATAGAGTTGAGTGGTCTTATTTTAAGTGCTTAAGAGATTTGGGAACTACTTCGGTAAATGGATTAAGATATGATACACAGACCCCACTGCAGAAGTTGCAACTAACAACTTTTTTCACAATTTTTCAGATTTTTAGGGGGATGAGACAAGGATGCCCAGACAGTCCAGGACTCTTTCTTTTAGCTATAGAATCCTTTGCCATTGCAGTAAGGGCCCAAACGTCAATTAGAGGAATTAAAACATCAGATTTCGAACATCGAGTGGACCTGTATGCTGATGATACCCTCTTATTCCTAACAGATCTAAAGAACCCTTCCCTCTCCAATTGTTTTATTTAACCAGGAAAAGCCTATTGAGACCCAGAGTCTCTTTTTCAAGGGAGACCTGGTCAAGAAGGCAGCAACAATCAATACATTACATCATTAAAAACATACAACATGATCCAGCACCCCATAAAACCATCAATATTTTAAATGTATTCAGTGGCACTAACATATCTAGTTGAAGCATGGATTGTAGACTATTCCATGCCTCTGGTGACCAAGAAGAGAAGGCAGTCTTGCCTAATACTGTGAATGTCCTGGGGACTTTGAGTAGCAACCACCTAGCAGCCTGGGTATGGTCACTGCTGGTGGTGAAGGAGACCAGACTACAGAGGTAAAGAGGGAGTTTACCCAAAAGGGCTTTGTAGATGAACACATACAAATGTATCTTTCTGTGCATATAAAGGGAGGTCCAATCTACCATTTGGTACAAGGTGTAATGGTGGGTGAGTGACTTGGCATTTGTAAGACAAGGATGCATGATAAACAGAGTCCAGTCTCTGTAAGACAGAGGAGGCTGCATGATAAACAGAGTCCAGTCTCTGTAAGACAGAGGAGGCTGCATGATAAACAGAGTCCAGTCATGATAAACTGTCTCTGTAAGACAGAGGATGATAAACAGCTCTCTGCATGCATGAAAACAGAGTCCAGTCTCTGTAAGACAGAGGAGGCTGCATGATAAACAGAGTCCAGTCTCTGTAAGACAGAGGAGGCTGCATGATAAACAGAGTCCAGTCTCTGTAAGACAGAGGAGGCTGCATGATAAACAGAGTCCAGTCTCTGTAAGACAGAGGAGGCTGCATGATAAACAGAGTCCAGTCTCTGTAAGACAGAGGAGGCTGCATGCATATACAACAAGTCACCATAACCAACAACAGAGAGAAAATTTAAGCAGCTTTGTCACAAGATTATCCACATGAACTTTGAAGGACAACTTGTCATCCAACCAAATACCTAGTTATTTGTAGGATGACACGTTTTCAATGGTTAAGCCACCAGATGTGACAATGCTAACCTTCTCTGGCAGAGTTCTAGCTCTGGGAAAGGTCATGAATTTAGTTTTTTGTACATTCAAGACCAGTTTGAGACCATAAAAGGGAGGCCTGCAGTGACTGGAGCTCTTCAACAGCCTGAACCATAGAAGGAGCACGTGAATATATGACTGTATCATCTGCAAATAGATGGTTGCATCCCATTTCCCAAATCATTAATAAAAATTGAGAACATTGGAGCTAAAATGGAACCCTGGGACACCTATATTCATTTCAAGAAAGCGAGACTTGTGATTGTCAGTATATACACATTGTGTTCTGTCAGAAAGATAATTCCTAAACCAATTTACTGCCCCTTCACAGAGACCAATGTTTCTGAGTCTAGCTAGCAACAATTCATGGTCAACTGAATCAAAGGCCTTTGATGAATCCACAAACAGAAAAGACAGACTGAACCCTGCTCAGTATGTTATTTTCAATGAAGGAGCTTTTTAACTGAGTTCACTAGGGATTCATAGACTTTGGCCAGGATAGGGAGTTTAGAGATAGGACCATAGTTAGTAGCATCTGAGGGATCTCCACCCTTTAGCAGTGGGAGGACATAAGCTGATTTTCAAATGCTGGATATGGAATTGGTCAAGAGACTCCAATTGAAAATGTGAGCCACAGGTTCAGTAATAATACCGGCTGCTATCTTTAAAGAGGTCGGAGTCCAGGTTGTCTGGACCTGCAGACTTTTTAGTGTCTATGTCCTTTAGTGCTTTATAGACATCAGTATAAGAAACAGGCTCAAAGTTAAAATGGTTCACATGAGGGCCTATATCATAGTTGACTGTAACAGAGCTGACATTAGAGGCCTGGACCCCACCATTATCAACAAACTGAACCAGCAGATATGAAGTGCTTGTTAAAACCCCTACAATATGGGCTTCATCTTTCACATCATTAGAATCCATCATTAAATGGTCAGGAAGGTCAGAGGATACATTAGAACCTGACACTGATTTGATTCGCTTCCAGAACTTGGTAGGGGTGTTTAGGTTCTCTGTGACTACATTTAAATAGTCATCTGATTTGGACTTCCTGATCAACCCTGTGCATATGTTTCTTAGCGCTCTGAAGGAGGCCCAGTCAACAGAAGCTTTTGTATGTCTAGTTTGAGCCCAAGATATATTTCTCTTTCTAATTAATTGTGCCAAGTTATCTGAAAACCAGGGAGTGTCCCTTCCACTGATTCTACATTTCTTCACAGGGGCTTATCACAAATGGACACAAATTTCATATAAAAATAGTCCCAGGCAGTGTCAACATCGGGAATCAGACTTACTCTGTCAATATTATTATTACATATTATGGTACAGATCATGTAAGAACACTTGCTCATCAAATTGTCTAAAATGTATTTTCTAAATATAACGGGGTTTGGCTTTGGTCATTTTTGTATTTCTAACACAAGCAATTGCACAGTGATCACTGACATCATTACAGAATATCCCAGTCGATGTGTATTTGTGAGGGGTATTCGTTAGAATAATGTCCAATAGAGTTGATTTGTTAGGTGCTCTGGGATTCGGTCTGGTCGGGAACATTAATTAATAGAGTGAGATCCAGAGAGTCACACAGTTCTTTAAAAACAGTCTGATACAGATGTAAGAATCTCCCAAAATAATGAATTCAGAATCCTTTAACTTGAGCAGGACATCAGAAAGAGTTTAGTGTGTCTCCCAAAGCCGACTACAGTGATGTGGGAGTCCTTACATACTTTCACTTTAACCGCAAGCAATTCAAAATGTTTGGCTTGGTAATCGAGAGAATATCAGAGGTGTTAAACTCAGATTTAACATAAATTGCAACCCCTCCTCCTTTACTCATCCGATCAGCTCTAGAAACCATGAACCCATCAATAGAAATCCAGTTATTTGACACAGATTTCTTTAGCCAAGTTTCTGATAAAACCATTATTTCTGCATTTGTTGTTTTGGCCCGTATTCTAATCATGTCTATTTTTGGAAATAGCATTAACATGCAAGAGGACAAAACCTTCTGTTTTTAAAATCATAGGGAGTCGGTAGAGATTGCATGGTATGTCCCGACCCAGGGTTTGGTCGCACATTACCAGAGATCAACAATAAAACCATAACAATATATCTCAGTTGACCAATGCGTGAGGACTTGGCAGAGCCAGCACCATTGTCAATAAAACGAACAGTCTTTTGACACAGGAAAAAAAAGTAAATCAATAATTTGAGATCTTGGAAGTATGCCATCAAGTGTAGGTCCAGTTGCGTTTGAGTGGTACAAATGCAGAGAGAGACCAAGTTCCTGGTGGTATTGACATGATGGTCTCGTCTGAGTGTTTACAAATTGTAGGGCATAAGGCGAAGATAATTCACTGACCCATTGATCATCCAGACTATTTAATCCAGAATGGCATTGAGTAAAGAGCAGGCACAGTAACAGCTACATAATGCCAGATTTTAGAGGTATTTCAGCACAGGTGTGCAACAACCAGTAGACTGTTGTGCAGAACGTAGATGTTCCCACGGCCCAAGGTGCATCAGGTTTTCCAATCCGATGACCGCTTCTCCGCTCCTAACCTTCAGTGGTCACCAGCGCTGGCGTAGCAGGCCTTGCACGCAGACAGACCCTCCTAACCTTCAGTGTGACCAGCGCTGGCGTAGCAGGCCTTGCACGCAGACAGACGCTCCTAACCTTCAGTGGTCACCAGCGCTGGCGTAGCAGGCCTTGCACGCAGACAGACGCTCCTAACCTTCAGTGTGACCAGCGCTGGCGTAGCAGGCCTTGCACGCAGACAGACGCTCCTAACCTTCAGTGTGACCAGCGCTGGCGTAGCAGGCCTTGCACGCAGACAGACGCTCCTAACCTTCAGTGTGCACCAGCGCTGGCATAGCAGGCCTTGCACGCAGACAGACGCTCCTAACCTTCAGTGTGACCAGCGCTGGCGTAGCAGGCCTTGCACGCAGACAGATGCTCCTAACCTTCAGTGTGACCAGCGCTGGCGTAGCAGGCCTTGCACGCAGACAGACGCTCCTAACCTTCAGTGTGACCAGCGCTGGCGTAGCAGGCCTTGCACGCAGACAGATGCTCCTAACCTTCAGTGTAACCAGCGCTGGCGTAGCAGGCCTTGCACGCAGACAGACCCTCCTAACCTTCAGTGTGACCAGCGCTGGCGTAGCAGGCCTTGCACGCAGACAGACGCTCCTAACCTTCAGTGTAACCAGCGCTGGCCTAGCAGGTCTTGCACGCAGACAGACGCTCCTGACTCGGCAAGTTCCAACTCCAGAAAGGTGTCGGAAAATAAAGGTTAAATAAAATAAAAACAACTCTGCTCCCTTTAAGAAACTAAAGAAGAATACCATTAATCCCTTTGTGCCATATAGTTGGTGTTTTTAACAGGCTTCTCACCTGTGTGTATACGTTCATGTTTTTGTAGGCTGCCCGATTGAGAGAAACTCGCGCCACAGTCAGAGCAGAAGTAAGGCCTTTCTCCAGTGTGTGTTCTCCGGTGAACTTTTAGAACAGCTGATGTTATGAAGCATTTTCCACAGTCAGAGCAGGAGTAAGGCTTCTCTCCTGTGTGTGTTCTCCGGTGAACTTTTAGAACAGCTGATGTGGTGAAGCATTTTACACAATCAGAGCAAGAGTAAGGCTTCTCTCCTGTGTGTGTTCTCTTATGAACTTTTAGCTCAGTTGATGTTATGAAGCATTTTACACAGTCAGAGCAGGAGAAAGGCTTCACTCCTGTATGTATAAGTTTATGTGTTTTTAAGTGGCCCAGTCGAGAGAAACTCGCCCCACAGTCAGAGCAGGAGTAAGGCTTCTCTCCTGTGTGTATATGTTCATGTCTTTTTAAGTGGCCCAGTAGAGAATAACTGTTTCCACAATCAGAGCAGGAGTAAGGCTTCTCTCCTGTGTGTATACGTTCATGTCGTTTTAAGTTGCACAGTAGAGAGAAACTCGCCGCACAGTCAGAGCAGGAATAAGGCTTCTCTCCTGTGTGTGTTCTCTGGTGAACTTTTAGTCTAGCTGATGTTGTGAAGCATTTTACACAGTCAGAGCAGGAGAACAGCTTCTCTCCTGTATGCACTCTCTGATGAACTGTCAGAGCCTTGGATGTTGTGAAATTCTTCCCACTGTCAGTATAGGAATACAGATTCTCTCCTGTGTGTATTTTTAGGTGTACTTTCAGCTTTGATAGAAATGGGAATATTTCCTCACAATGTGGGCAGGGATGAGACCTCTTAGCTCTGTGATCTTCCTGCTGTTGCTCTCTGGATGTAGAGAATGTCTCAACATGGTCTCCTGTGTGAACAACATCAGAAGAACCAGTCAGTTGGTGTGATATACATGTCAATCAAATGTATTTTATGAAGCCCTTTTTACATCAGCAGTTGTCACAAAGTGTTCTACAGAAACACAGCCTAAAAGCACAAAGAGCAAGCAATGCAAATGTAGCAGCAAAGTGGCCACGAAAAACTCCACAGCAAGAAGGAACCAAGGAGGAAACAGAGAGGAACCAGGCTCAAACAGGTGGTCAGTCCTCTTCTGGCCATACCGGGTGACATATGTATTCATATCAGTAGACTGGTAACATATGTATTCATATCAGTAGGCTGGTGACATATGTATTCATATCAGTAGGCTGGTACTGTATGTATTCATATCAGTAGGCTGGTTCTGTATGTATTCATATCAGTAGGCTGGTAATGTATGTATTCATATCAGTAGGCTGGTACTGTATGTATTCATATCAGTAGGCTGGTACTGTATGTATTCATATCAGTAGGCTGGTACTGTATGTATTCATATCAGTAGGCTGGTACTGTATGTATTCATATCAGTAGGCTGGTACTGTATGTATTCATATCAGTAGGCTGGTTCTGTATGTATTCATATCAGTAGGCTGGTACTGTATGTATTCATATCAGTAGACTGGTGATATATGTATTCATATCAGTAGGCTGGTGACATATGTATTCATATCAGTAGGCTGGTACTGTATGTATTCATATCAGTAGGCTGGTACTGTATGTATTCATATCACTAGGCTGGTACTGTATGTATTCATATCAGTAGGCTGGTACAATTCATATCAGTAGGCTGGTTCTGTATGTATTCATATCAGTAGGCTGGTAGTGTATGTATTCATATCAGTAGGCTGGTTCTGTATGTATTCATATCAGTAGGCTGGTACTGTATGTATTCATATCAGTAGGCTGGTTCTGTATGTATTCATATCAGTAGGCTGGTACTGTATGTATTCATATCAGTAGGCTGGTTCTGTATGTATTCATATCAGTAGGCTGGTACTGTATGTATTCATATCAGTAGGCTGTACAATACAGGGGAATAAAACTATTCTAAAAGTGGGTAAGAGATGAAAGCTAAAAAGGGGAGTGTCATCCTCCACTCACTATCACAAGGGTTAGTAACTACACAGACTCATTTCATATCATCCTCCACTCACTATCACAAGGGTTAGTAACTACACAGACTAATTTCATATCATCCTCCACTCACTATCACAAGGGTTAGTAACTACACAGACTCATTTCATATCATCCTCCACTCACTATCACAAGGGTTAGTAACTACACAGACTCATTTCATATCATCCTCCACTCACTATCACAAGGGTTAGTAACTACACAGACTCATTTCATATCATCCTCCACTCACTATCACAAGGGTTAGTAACTACACAGACTCATTTCATAGGACTTTAAAACACTGGCAGTTTGTCTACTTCACTTCTTTAGTCTACACTCTGATCACTCCAGATAGCCCAGTGAATAAAACAAATGCTGACAATACTGGTGTCAAACCATGCAAGTCTGAGTACCATTAAATAACATCTACCTTCTCATTGAAACAGTTCATCATGAAACAGTTCTACAGAAACTTTTCATACACAGTGGGAAGTTGTAACGAACAAAAATATTAGATAGAACATGCTTTTACCATGATTAACAGATGTCCCAATCTCCTCCTCTTCTTCATCTTTAATGTTGACATTCAGCTCCAGTGTTTGACTGCAGTCTTCCAGCTTCACTGATGCCATCTCTGGATCCTGCAGTGCAAACTGGGCTCCACTGTCACAATCAGGACCCAGTGACTGTAGGTTTGGACTCAGTTTGGAAGGAGAGAGGCAGGCTGGGTTTGTCCTCAGTGTTGATGTTACTGGCCTCATACCTGAGTCAGCAAGTAGTATAAGAGAAGCAGACAAAAAAGTTATTTTTTGACAGAACTGACACTTTCTTTATTCTCTATTAAATATATTATATTTTTTCCTTGTTCAATTATCTAATTCAATTCATTTGGACTGAAATAGTTGCCAATGCTCATTTTGGGTGCCGGTACTGTTTATATTTACAGTGGGGAGAACAAGTATTTGATAACCTGCAAAATCGGCAGTGTTTCCTACTTACAAAGCATGTAGAGGTCTGTAATTTTTTTTAAATCATAGGTACACTTCAACTGTGAGAGACAGAATCTAAAACAAAAATCCAGAAAATCACATTGTATGATTTTTAAGTAATTAATTTGCATTTTATTGCATGACATAAGTATTTGCTACATCAGGAAAGCGGAACTTAATATGTGGTACAGAAACATTTGTTTGCAATTACAGAGATCATACGTTTCCTGTAGTTCTTGACCAGGTTTGCAGGGATTTTGGCCCACTCCTCCATACAGACCTTCTCCAGATCCTTCAGGTTTCGGGACTGTCACTGGGCAATACGGACTTTCAGCTCCCCCAAAGAATGTCTATTGGGTTCAGGTCTGGAGACTGGCTAGGCCACTCCAGGACCTTGAGATGCTTCTTACGGAGCCACTCCTTAGTTGCCCTGGCTGTGTGTTTCGGGTCGTTGTCATGCTGGAAGACCAAGCCACGACCCATCTTCAATGCTCTTACTGAGGGAAGGAGGTTTTTGGCCTTAATCTCGCGATAAATGGCCCCATCCATCCTCCCCTCAATACGGTGCAGTCGTCCTGTCCCCTTTGCAGAAAAGTATCCTCAAAGAATGTTGTTTCCACCTCCATGCTTCACGGTTGGGATGGTGTTCTTGGGGTTGTACTCATCCTTCTTCTTCCTCCAAACACGGCAAGTGGAGTTTAGACCAAAGAGCTCTATTTTTGTTTCATCAGACCACATGACCTTCTCCCATTCCTCCTCTGGATCATCCAGATGGTCATTGGCAAACTTCAGATGGGCCTGGAGATGCGCTAGCTTGAGCAGGATTTTAATCCATGACGGCGTAGTGTGTTACTAATGGTTTTCTTTGAGACTGTGGTCCCAGCTCTCTTCAGGTCATTGACCAGGTCCTGCCGTGTAGTTCAGGGCTGATCCCTCACCTTCCTCATGATCATTGATGCCCCACGAGGTGAGATCTTGCATGGAGCCCCAGACCGAGGGAGATTGACCGTCATCTTGAACTTCTTCCATTTTCGAATAATTGCGCCAACAGTTGTTGCCTTCTCACCAAGCTGCTTGCCTATTGTCATGTAGCCCATCCCAGCCCTGTGCAGGTCTACAATTTGATCCCTGATGTCCTTACACAGCTCTCTGGTCTTGGCCATTGTGGAGAGGTTGGAGTCTGTTTGATTGAGTATGTGGACAGGTGTCTTTTATACAGGTAATGAGTTCAAACAGGTGCAGTTAATACAGGTGGAGAACAAGAGGGCTTCTTAAAGAAAAACGAACAGGTCTGTGAGAGCCGGAATTCTTACTGGTTGGTAGGTGATCAAATACTTATGTCATGCAATAAAATGCAAAATAAAAATCATACAATGTGATTTTCTGGATTTTTGTTTTAGATTCCGTCTCTCACAGTTGAAGTGTACCTATGATAAAAATTACAGACCTCTACATGCTTTGTAAGTAGGAAAACCTGCAAATCGGCAGTGTATCAAATACTTGTTCTCTGTAGGTGCAGGAGGTGCAGGAGCTCCACAATACTTTTGAGCTAAAACTTAACCTGTAGTAGATAAATGGGTAAATGACTCAAAAACCATTTAGTACAAGGTTTGTTTTAGGCAACACTGTGATATTTTCGTTAATAACCTTTATTCACTGTTTTACTTCAAAAAACAATTGTATTTCCTGTTCACACCATAGATGAACACAAACGGAATGTGTCAATATTATTACACATGTAGAAAACACAATCATTACATTTGGTTTCAAAGCAGTAGTGCAACCGTAAAATTGTCTCCCTGCTGCATCCACACTGTCTGCACTGAAGTCTGTTGACGCAGACCGAGCGGGTGCCGCCATTTAACCAGCTTGTGAATTTTTCCTTTCGTGCAGATCTACGGACAATTCCTTCGACCTCATGGCTTGGTTTTTTGCTCTGAAACGCACTGTCAAATGTGGAACCTTATATAGACAGGTGTCTGCATTTCCAAATCATGTCCAATCAATTGAATTCACCACAGGTTGACAACAATCAAGTTGAAGAAATATCTCAAGGATGATCAATGGAAACAAGATGCTCAATGTCGAGTCTCATAGCAAAGGGTCTGAATACTTATGTAAATAAGGCATTTGTTTTACGTTTTTTCATAAATGTTTAAACATTTCTAAAACCATGCGTTTGCTTTGTCATTATGGGGTATTGTGGGTAGATTGATGAGGAACGTTTTTAATTTAATCCATTTTAGAATAAGGCTGTAACGTAACAAAATGTGGAAAAAGTCAAGGGGTCTGAATACTTTCCGAATGCACTGTATGCATACATATCAGTAGGCTGGTGCTGGTACTGTATGTATTCATATCAGTAGGCTGGTACTGTATGTATTCATATCAGTAGGCTGGTAGTGTATGTATTCATATCAGTAGGCTGGTAGTGTATGTATTCATATCAGTAGTCTGGTACTGTATCTATTCATATCAGTAGTCTGGTACTGTATCTATTCATATCAGTTGGCTCTGCAATACAAAAGGGGAATAAAACTATTATAAAAGTATCTCATAAGTCATGAAAATGATGATCTATATCATCCTCTACTCACTATCACAAGGGTTAGAAACTACACAGACTCATTTTATAGAACTTTAAAACACTGGCAGTTTGTCTACTTCACTTCTTTAGTCTCCTCTCTAATCACTCCAGATAGACCAGTTAATACAACATGCTGACAATACTGGTGTCAAACCAGCAAGTCTCAGTAGCATGAAATAACATGTACCTTTCAAATTGAAACAGTTCATCATGAAATCCTGCCCTGCCTTTCTAAAGTCTTCGAAAGCCAAGTTACCTTCTCTGCTATGCAATCTGGTTTCCGAGTTGGTCATGGGTGCACCTCAGCCACGCTCAAAGTCCTGAACGATATCATAACCACCATCGATAACAGACAGTACTGTGCAGCCATCTTCATCGATCTGGCCAAGGCTTTCAATGTCAAATTGGAGGGCCTGTTGTCTGGACCTCTGGCAGTCTCTGAGGGTGCCACAGGGTTCAATTCTCAGGCCGACTCTTTTCTCTGTATATATCAATGATGTAGCTCTTGCTGCTGGTGATTCTCTAATCCACCTCTACGCAGACAACACCATTCTGTATACTTTGGACACTGTGTTAACAAACCTCCAGACAAGCTTCAATGCCATACAACACTCCTTCCAAGGCCTCCAACTGCTCTTAAATGCTAGTAAAACTAAATGCATGCTCTTCAACCGATCGCTGACCGCACCCGCCCGCCCGACTAGAATCACCACTCTATACCTACAAATACCTAGGTCAAATCAAATCAAATTTATTTATATAGCCCTTCGTACATCAGCTGATATCTCAAAGTGCTGTACAGAAACCCAGCCTAAAACCCCAAACAGCAAGCAATGCAGGTGTAGAAGCACGTCTGGTTAGACTGTAAACTCTCCTTCCAGACTCACATTAAGCATCTCCAAACCAAAATTAAATTTAGAATCGGCTTCCTGTTTCGCAACAAAGCCTCCTTCACTCGTGCTGCCGAACATACCCTCGTAAAACGGACTATGATGGGAAATGATGTAAATATATCACTAGCCACTTTAAACAATGCTACCTTATATAATGTTACTTACCCTACATTATTCATCTCATATGCATACGTATATACTGTACTCTACATCATCGACTGCATCCTTATGTAATACATGTATCACTAGCCACTTTAACTATGCCACTTTGTTTACTTTGTCTACATACTCATCTCATATGTATATACTGTACTCGATACCATCTACTGTATGCTGCTCTGTACCATCACTCATTCATATATCCTTATGTACATATTCTTTATCCCCTTACACTGTGTATAAGACAGTAGTTTTGGAATTGTTAGTTAGATTACTTGTTGGTTATCACTGCATTGTCGGAACTAGAAGCACAAGCATTTCGCTACACTCGCATGTATGTGACAAATAAAATTTGATTTGATTTATCCTACCGATCCTTGACTTTGGCGATGTCATTTACAAAATAGCCTCCAACACTCTACTCAGCAAATTGGATGTCGTCTATCACAGTCTCGTCTGTTTTGTCACCAAAGCCGCATATACTACCCACCACTGTGGCCTGTTTGTTGGCTGGGCCCTTGCTTCATATTGGTCACAAAACCCACTGGCTCCAGGTCATCAATACATCTTTGCTAGGTAAAGCCCTGCCTTATCTCAGCTCACTGGTCTCCATAGCAACACCCACCCGTAGCAAGCGATCCAGCAGGTATATTTCACTGGTCATCTCCAAAGCCAAGTCCTCATTTGGCCACATGTTCTTCCAGTTCTCTGCTGCCAATGACTGGAACAAATTGCAAAAATCACTGAAGCTGGAGTCATATCTCCCTCACTAACTTTAAGCATCAGCAGTCAGAGCAGCTTACCGATCACTGCACCTGTACACAGCCCATCTGTAAATAGCCCACCAAACTACCTCATCCCCATATTGTTATTTATTTTTTGTTCTTTTGCACCCCAGTATCTCTACTTGCACATCCATCCCTCCAGTGTCAATACTAAATTGTAAATATTTCACCACTACAGCCTATTTATTTCCTTACCTCCCTAATCTTACTACATTTTCACACACTGCATATATATGTTTCTATTGTGTTATTGACTGTACGTTTGTTTATCCCATGTGTAACTCTGTGTTTGTGTCGCACTGCTTTGCTTTATCTTGGCCAGGTCGCAGTTGTAAATGAGAACTTGTTCTCACCTGGACTACCTGGTTAAATAAAGGTGAAATTAAATTAAACAGTTCTACAGCAACTTTTCCTGCACAGTGGGAAGTTGGAATGAAAAACACCAACTTAGTTAGACAGAACCTGCTCTTACCATGAGAAACAGATATTCCAATCTCCTCCTCCTCTTCTTCATCTTTAATGTTGACATTCAGCTCCAGTGTTTGACTGCAGTCTTCCAGCTTCACTGATGCCATCTCTGGATCCTGCAGTGCAAACTGGGCTCCACTTTCACAATCTGGACCCAGTGACTATAGGTTTGGACTCAGTGTGGAAGGAGAGAGGCAGGCTGGGTTTGTCCTCACTGTTGATGTTACCGGCCTCAGACTTAATCTGAGTCAGCCAGTAGTAATAAAGAGAAACGGACACAAAAGTTAGTGCCAGAACTGTCAAGACTTACTTTATTCTCTAAAAATATGGTTCATTTTAGGTGCAGGAGCTACACAATACTGTTGAGCTAATATTCTATAAGAGGAACATGAGCTCAAACAGTAGAAATTTGAGGTGCTGGTACTCAGCCCCGGTCCAAGTCAAGCACTGATCTCATTTCAATAGATCTGGTAGCTCAGCATTGACAAAACATTAATTAATTCACATTAGACAATGTATACACTTGAAATTAGGCTACACAACTTAAATTAACTTAATCTATAGTAGATTTCCTGAATTCACATAAATGCCTCAAAAACCATTTAGTACAAGGTTGCAGTATGTTGAAGGCAGCACTATGTACTATTTTCCTGAATAACATTGTCTTCACTGTATTTTTCATTTCAAAAACCAATAGTATTTCCGTTCACACCATAGTAACATTTATAGATAGACAGATACAACTGAATATGTGTGAATATTAGTACACATGTAGAAAACTGATAGTCATTACATTCAGCTCCAAAACAGTAGTGCAACCGTAAAATGGTCTCTCTGCTGCACCGAAGTCCGTTGATGCAGACCGAGGGGGAACCGCCATTTTACCATTTCGTGAATTTTACACAAAACCAAAAACGACATGTAAAACGAACCCAGAAATCTCAAATAAATTGATCCTTAATGAAATGACCTTGACAAAATTATATACATCCACTCAGACTAACCCAAAGTCACTATGTGATTTGTAAAAAAAAAAAGTGATCACGTTCACTCACGCGTTTTGACATAAAATAGCACATAAAACCTTTATCAAACGTGATAATACCTTGACGTATTTGTTACCTAGCATGTTATGACATGTTATTTCGATATTATAACGTGCTATTACATACCAGCAGTAATATTTGAAAGCGACACAGAAGTTGTCGTCTCGGCTGCACAATTCTGACGTATCCTTTATTGTGAAGAATGATGTGCGCCTGCGTGGAACATCCTGTTCCCCCACTACCAGTTTCTAAACCAAGAGACGTAAAAACGCGAGACTTCAGAGAACGCTTGTGAAGCAGAGTGATACGTTTGCAGCGGCTAATGGGCATCCTAATAAATACCAAAAATATTCAGTCGACACACTTGAAACATGACCATTCTTTTATCAATTTCATAACTGCAGTGGTTTATTCGCGTATCTTACATATTGCAGCATCACATGAGTAGGCAGACACTCTTCACTCTTTCAACGAAACTCCAGATATAACACATTTTATCGGTGCCCTGCTCCGAAAAACAATGCTCTCTCCTACTCGTCTGAGACGCATGATAATCAAAACAAAACCATTACGGGTCACTCTGATCAGCTTGTACTCCCATTCCTGGCATAATTTTTGATGAATCGCGCTCCAAAAGAAACCAATTGAAATGCATGAGATACACGAATACAACTATACAATATTGCATATAGTATAAGTTTGATTATCTTTTTTATATACACAATATCATGAAATATATTGATTTTAAATACATTTTAAAAACTCTAATATCTTGTTAGATGTTCTGATATAGACAGAATGACTGAAAATGACCTGTAATTTCTAATCATTAGTTTACAATTTCACAATGGAATGTATTACAATTTATAAACGTCATGCTTCTTTCTCCCAGTTTTGAGACAAGTCATTCACCCGACATTTGTTCCTCAAGACCGTAACACAACGACACGAGGATAATTGTAAGCATCAACATTTCTGAAAACGTTTCTAATTTGATAAGGTTGTTATATTAATGATCAGTTTCGGTTAATGTCGCAAACTGTTATTTTCTCTAGGCTAACATAATAAACTGGTTGGATACCTGCATGCTAGCTAGCTAACGTTAACACTAACTTATTTGCTAGCTCAATAGTAATGCGGGAAAGCAGGGTTAACATATTTGATGGTTGTAACGGGTAACATGTCTATGGTGGCAATTTCTAAAAACCTTAATTAACCTATATAAGGACATCTCAATCAATAGTAGCCAATTCGAAACTTTCATAGCCAATATTTAAAGCGGAATCCTGAACCTGGCCTTCTTCCTCACTAGAGTTTGTTCCCCCGCTCCCCATAATCTGTCCTGCCTCAATTCCACTTTCTCCAATTGGTCCAAACTATAATTATGTCCAAGAGCTATAAACTCCCTTGATGGTCTCTTCTGGCTCCATGCCTGTTCCAAACAGTCTGCTCATATACATCCGGGGCCTCTTGCAGCTGCCTGACTGTGTCCATAGTTAGTTCATCTTGCGTTTCTCCAGTTCTCTGCACCATCTGTTGTGCCGTGTAACCTCCAGCTGCTTGGTCTGCCCTGTCCTTGCCTCATCTCACACTGGGGACCTCTTTACTGTGCCCTTTACATTTCATGATGGCCACATTCCTTGGCAGCTGTATCGCTTCAATTAGTCGTTGCACTTCCTGTTTGTGTTTTATGGGTTGTTTGAGCTGGTCAGGTAGCCCCTCCTCATTCATTGTGGACCATCTATATGTGCAATGCCATGTGCGTATGCAGAATCTGTGTAGATGTTCACTCTTTTCCCTTTGCTCAGTTCCAGAGCTCTTCTTAGTGCTCGGAGTTCAGCCAGCTGGGCTGAGGCCTCAGATGGGTCCAATCTCTTTGCTTCTACCACCTCGTGTGTTCCTGTCCCTCCTCCTTGCTTCACCACTGCATAGGATGCTATGTTCCCTCCTCCTTGCTTCACCACTGCATACTGCTATGTTCCCTCCTCCTTGCTTCACCACTGCATAGGCTGCTATGTTCCCTTCTCCTGGTGTCTGTGACCTGTAACAACAACCGTCCGTAAACAGAGTCTCTGCTGTTCCTTCCAACGGGACATTCCAGGTCCATCCTGCCTGACCTTTACTTGTTTTGCTGCCCTGTCTTCACAAATGTGTGGTTCTCCGAAGACCACGTGCATCCTGTGTCAATCAACATACTCTGCTATTTACCCCCAATCATGCAATTAACTACTGGTTCCTCACTAGGCAGAAATGTGTAATTGGTGGTTTTATTTACGTTAACTGGGGTCTCTGGGCAGCTTCATTGATGAGGTCCGGTTTCTTGGCCTAGCCAGGCCATACTTGGGATCAAGCTTGGATTCGGAAGTTGTTGCCCCAGCAGGCATACCGGGACCAGATGGCTGCTGCTGGTAGTATGGCTGTTGAGGCTGGGCCTGGTGACCACCTCCATATCCACCCCAATTTCCTCGCCCACGTGGTGCCCAGTTACTGCGTCCCCGTGGGGGCCCAGAATATCCCCTGCCCATTGTTAGGCCTTGTTGATATGCGCGGGGTCGTCCACAGTTCCTGGCATAGTGGCCCTTTCCTCCACCTCTGTAACACATCATAATAGTTATATAATGTTGTATGAAGTGTCCCCCATTGTCACCTGTTCCTCCTTGCTGATTTCTCACTTCCTCATTCAGTCTATGTTCCTCTTCCATTCTATCTAGAGTTTGCTTCATGCGCCTCAGCTGTAGCTCCTCCCACACTCTCCTTCGTTCTCTCTCTTTCTCTGGGTCAGGCTGTCTTCTGTCCATACCTGACCCCTGTCGTTTACACTTTCTCTGTCCATCTCTGCGCTTCCCGAGCATCCATTCCCATAGCTGCCCTCCATACTGTGTTGTTCGCTTGTGCAATCCCTCCCTTTTTCCTCTCTCTGTATTCTGCTCAGCTCCCTCATCCCATCTCTCAGGGAGCGGGATGCTGTTAGTAGAGCATCAATTTTCGGCCCTCGGTCTTGAGCCAAAGGGACCCAAGCTTGGTCGTGATGCCCTTCTGGTCTCTTGTTATAGTTGACAGTTGCGGTTACATCTAGTACTGGGGCCATCAACTCCGACCCTTCATAGGATGGGGGCTCAGGGGCTGTGGGTAGTTGGGGATATAATCTCCCCGTGGAGCTGGGCTTGGGTGTGGATGGTGTAGACTCGCTGCACATTTTCCGTACTTTAACGTATGTTCAGATGTTGATTTTGTTATTCTACAATATTAGTATAGTTGAAACCTCATAATATAAATATACACACAGAATTTTACGTTAATAGAGTTTAACACTTTTTCCAATAGTCATGCACACCCCCTCAATATTCTATGATATAACTCTTTGCAAATATCTCATCTGCAAGTCCGTGACTTTCTAAACATTCTCCCCGGTACCAGTTCCAACTGAAATACCTAATGTACCACACTCAGCTTGGCAGGCTCAAATTAATACAACTCAGACGTCTCATCTGAAGGTCCCCGACCTCATTCATACCGATATGAGTCCCCGACTGAATATCAAGCGTATTTCATGCACACGATCTGAGTCTCACAAATCTTAATTCACGCCAGTAAGCTTCAATTTACACCATATAAACTTAATACACTTCATTCACTGTTATATCAATTCCCACCCTCAGTCATTTAAAAAACAATAGGGCATATCGCCCTTTAAACATTCACACTTGGCATCTCACCCAGTACATAACATTTGTTCGTTATATCATAGAATATCTGGCCATTCAACATTGCATTTACCACTGCGTATCGCCAGTGACTTGTTTCTATCAATGTAAATTTGTTATAATTTGGTTACTAACGTCAGACAGGTATTCTCACAAGATACATTTGGATAATGCCAATATGCAGAATTTCAGTTATTACAATAGGTATCTGCTTACCTTTTTAGTAGACCGGTCTTTTTGTGAGAAACACCGTCCGACGACAGTATTGGCCAATCAGCTGGCACACCAATGTCCAGCGGGGTCCTTTAACCGGATCACGTCGGGGTCACCATGTTAGATTTGCGTTTTTCGAATCCGGTATCAGGAAGAATAAAAGTCAGAATCTGTCGTTAATATTTTTAATTAAATTAAAGCAATAAGTGGTAAATGCAATTTTCGTATATATGGGCTCTCTGTCCCACCTCGCAGGGCAAACAGAGAACTGACAGGATGTAGGTAAACAGTTGTTCTTATACTGTGATAGACACAGTTCCAACCCGTCTGTTGGCCTATCACAGTAGAGGCTGAGCGTGGTTTTAGACTTGCTCAGCCTATCGCAGGCGCTCAGACTCGTCCTAATCTCTTGGTGCTTCTTGGAGTCCACCCTCCGTTGATGTATAGATTCTTACTGTTCTGGTATCACACCCTAGTTATAACAGTTGCTCTGCTATTGTGTTGTTCAGTATTTTTCCATCTCAGTTAAACCTCCTCGTGATGATCACACCTCCCTATACCTGATTAACCACAACTTTGTAAGATACAGCAAGTCACACCATGTGCTCAATATTGTCACATACAAAACACAAGGACAAAGCATCTGCTGGGCTGTTATCTACAGTTTTGCAACATGCAGCAGTCTCAGCATGTTGCTCGGTCCTTGACACACACACACACACACACACACACACACACACACACACACACACACACACACACACACACACACACACACACACACACACACACACACACACACACACACACACACACACACACACACACACACACACACACTGCTGTTCAAACAATTAAATCCTGCGTGATATAGTAGTGGGTTATAGAGCATAGACAGAAATCCTCACAGGGTTCGTACAGTGGCAAGTCAAATTCAAGGACTTTTTCAGGCACTAATATTTATTTACTTTAAGCCCTGTGTGAAAACCCTGAATTATAGATAAATATAGAAACAACTGAATGTGTCTGAATATTAGTACACATGTAAAGAACTGATAATCATTACATTCAGTTCAAAACTGTAGAGCAACTGAAATGTTCTCTCTCTGATGAGGCACTACCTGCACTGAAGTCCGTTGATGCAGACCTCCTATGGTATCATGGAGGTCCACAAACAAACCTTTAAGGTCCATGTCTGTCTAATTCAGCACTAAGAAAATAAACCAAGAAATCTCTATTAACTTCTACCACACCCCCCCTTCCCCCAAAACCCTCCCACACCTCCCAATAAACTTGATCAATATATCCCTTTCTGTGTTTGCAAACATTGGATTGCTGAGACAATCCACCCCCAGGTTATCCAGCTTATCAAAAACCATACCGACAGTAACATCTGTTACCCCCAACAACTCTGCTGCAGTTTACAAGATAACTTTAAACCTGGTATTTCTGCTTTACACAATCCAAGTTGTTGATAAGCTTACTAATGAAAGCTATGAAGTACATTTTATTCACTATTAAAGTATCCTTTGTCACAGTGCATTTATGGCTGCAAGATTTCTGAACAGGCCTCAAAACCATGTCAGGACTAGTAGAAAGACAAGTTCTGACAGTAGGTCCTCTTACTACGGGACCAGCCATGGAAGCTCCATCAGTCTGACAGTAGGTCCTCTTACTACAGGACCAGCCATGGAAGCTCCATCAGTCTGACAGTAGGTCCTCTTACTACGGGACCAGCCATGGAAGCTCCATCAGTCTGACAGTAGGTCCTCTTACTACAGGACCAGCCATGGAAGCTCCATCAGTCTGACAGTAGGTCCTCTTACTACAGGACCAGCCACTTCTCTCATTGACTTGTCAAACCCAGGCTTGGTCTGCTTCCCAAGCGTTCTCTGAAGTCTCGCGTTGTTACGTCTCTGGGTTTAGAAACTGGTAGTGGGGTAACGAGGAAGTTCCGCGCAGGCGCACATCATTCTTCACAATAAAGGAAACATCTGAATTGTGCAGCAGAGACGACTACTTCTGTGTCCGTTTCTAATGTATGACTACTGGTATGTAATAGCACGTTATAATATCGAAAGAACATGTCATAACATGCTAGGTAACAAATACGTCAAGGTATTATCACGTTTGATAAAGGTTTTATGTGTTATTTTCGTGTCAAACCGCGTGAGTGAACGTGATGACGTTTTTACAAGTCACAGTTAGAGACTGGGGTTAGTCTGAGTGGATGTATATCATTTCGTTAAGGTCATTTCATTAACGATCAATTTGTTGTAGCTTTCTGGGTTCGTTCTACATGTCGTTTTTGGTTTTGTATAAAATTCACGAGCTGGTAAAATGGCGGATCCCACTCGGTCTGCATCAACGCACTTCAGTGCAGGCAGTGAGGTTACAGCAGAGAGAGACCATTTTACGGTTGCGCTAAATTATTAATGTAATCAGTTTTCTACATGTGTACTAATATTCAAAGACATTCTGTTGATTCTGTCTATCTATAAATGTTACTATGGTGTGAAGGAAAATGCTATTGGTTTTTGATTGGAATAATACCGTGGAGACAAGGTTATTCAGGAAAATAGTACATAGTGCTGCCTGAAACATACTGCAACCTTGTACTAAATGTTTTTGAGTAATTTATGCATTCATGTGAATTCAGGAAATATACTATAGATTAAGTGCATTTAGAGTTGTGTAGCCTAATATAAAGTGTATACTTTGTCTAATGTGAATGAACTCGTGTTTTGTTGTCAATGCTTAGCAACCAGATCTATTCAAATGAGATCAGTGCTTGACTTGGACAGGAGCTCACCAGAGCTGAGTACCAGCACCTCAAATTTCTACCGTTTGAGCTCATGTTCCTCTAATAGAATATTAGCTCAACAGTATTGAGCTCCCGAACCTAAATATAAACCATATTTTTAGAGAATTAAGAAAGTGCCAGAACTGACAAGACTAACTTTAGACTAACCTAAGTGTCCGTTTCTCTTTATTACTACAGACCGACTCAGATTAAGTCTGAGGCCGGTAACATCAACAGTGAGGACAAACCCAGCCTGCCTCTCTCCTTCCACACTGAGTCCAAACCTACAGTCACTGGGTCCTGATTGTGACAGTGGAGCCCAGTTTGCACTGCAGGATCCAGAGATGGCATCAGTGAAGCTGGAAGACTGCAGTCAAACACTGGAGCTGAATGTCAACATTAAAGATGAAGAAGAGGAGGAGGAGATTGGGGGATCTGTTAGTCATGGTAAGAGCAGGTTCTGTCTATCCAAGTTTGTGTACTGGCATAGAGCAGTGATGTGGAGACACTTGCAGAAGTTGGCATTTTTATAAACAGATTTCACATCATTATACATCATTTTAGATGACAGGAGACTTTCGCACAATGTTTTTTAAATGCCTCACAAATGACAGGCTACTTTGACAAACTGAGGATCTGAGTTCAATAAAAACAACCTTGTCTTGAATCCATCAGTAGTCTAGTCCAGGTGTGAGGAGAAACACATGGTACAATATGAGTCCTAAACAAGCTTTCCAGTTTCACTGACTCACTCAATGATGTGCAGCTCACTCACCGGCCAAAAGCGTATCCCTCTCTTGCTTTACTTTGTAAAACAATGCTGTTTGCTCAATAGGCCTATTTGAAAGATAACTTGGTAACACATACAGAATAGTATTTTCTTTTCAGCAGGGTCCATTTGCTTTACAACCTGTGTTTTCCAGTGATTTGTATTAAAAATATTGTGAAAGGCCTGTTATGAGAGTTGCAGGCTCATGTCTATAACAGCACAGAGAGGGAGAGAGATCATAGAAAGTGAATCTCCTTTTAGTTCTGAGAGATACAGACGTACTTCTCTCTCACCACAGCAATGGCCACACCTTGGTCTAAATAGGCTACAATGTTGCACAAACCATAAACCTGGTTCGGCCCAACATTAATACATTCTTAGAACATCAGGCACGTTTTCACATTACGTTTTTTATGGGGCTGATAATTACAGAGGAATCCAAATGTGATTACTCTGATTTGCTTTTATGAGGATTTTTTTGCATTGCAAACAGTGAAGATAATTTTTCGCGCCGCAAGGTAGGCTACCTGATCTTTGCGAATGGGTTCCGGAACGAAAGACTACGAAACTGAGCGGTGCCGGAGGAGCTGGCTCAAATTAAGCACCGCCCTTCTCATATAATGAGGTAGGGCCATCACAAGGATCCCTGAATGCAACGATGGTTGCACCAAACCAAGACCGACCACAGCCAGTTGTTTCCAATGGGAACAGATGAGTCATACTGGGCAGAGCCAAGCACGAGTCAGATCTTATTGGTGTGTTCTACAATACATCTGCATATTTCTGTTCGGGAACGCCTCTGTGAAGCGCTTGTGTGTAATAACTCAATTCACTTTACGTTCCTTATAAATAACGCAATTATATACACTGCTCAAAAAAATAAAGGGAACACTAAAATAACACATCCTAGATCTGAATGAATGAAATATTCTTATTAAATACTTTTTTCTTCACATAGTTGAATGTGCTGACAACAAAATCACACAAAAATGATCAATAGAAATCAAATTTATCAACCCATGGAGGTCTGGATTTGGAGTCACACTCAAAATTAAAGTTGAAAACCACACTACAGGCTGATCCAACTTTGATGTAATGTCCTTAAAACAAGTCAAAATTAGGCTCAGTAGTGTGTGTGGCCTCCACATGCCTGTATGACCTCCCTACAATGCCTGGGCATGCTCCTGATGAGGTGGCGGATGGTCTCCTGAGGGATCTCCTCCCAGACCTGGACTAAAGCATCCGCCAACTCCTGGACAGTCTGTGGTGTAACGTGGCGTTGGTGGATGGAGCGAGACATGATGTCCCAGATGTCCTCAATTGGATCCAGGTCTGGGGAATGGGCGGGCCAGTCCATAGCATCAATGCCTTCCTCTTGTAGGAACTGCTGACACACTCCAGCCACATGAGGTCTAGCATTGTCTTGCATTAGGAGGAACCCAGGGCCAACCGCACCAGCATATGGTCTCACAAGGGGTCTGAGGATCTCATCTCAGTACCTAATGGCAGTCAGGCTACCTCTGGCGAGCACATGGAGGGCTGTGCGGCCCCACAAAGAAATGCCACCCCACACCATGACTGACCCACCGCCAAACCGGTCATGCTGGAGGATGTTGCAGGCAGCAGAACGTTTTCCACGGCGTCTCCAGACTGTCACGTCTGTCACATGTGCTCAGTGTGAACCTGCTTTCATCTGTGAAGAGCACAGAATTAGCCAATCTTGGTATTCCATGGCAAATGTTAAACGTTCTGCACAGTGTTGGGCTGTAAGCACAACCTCCACCTGTGGACGTCGGACCCTCAAAACCACCCTCATGGAGTCTGTTTCTGACCGTTTGAGCAGACACATGCACATTTGTGGCCTGCTGAAGGTCATTTTGCAGGGCTCTGGCAGTGCTCCTCCTGCTCCTCCTTGCACAAAGGCGGAGGTAGCGGTCCTGCTGCTGGGTTATTGCCCTCCTACGGCCTCCTCCACGTCTCCTGATGTACTGGACTGTCTCCTGGTAGCGCCTCCATGCTCTGGACACTACGCTGACAGACACAGCAAACCTTCTTGCCACAGCTCGCATTGATGTGCCATCCTGGATGAGCTGCACTACCTGAGCCACTTGTGTGGGTTGTAGACTCTGTCTCATGCTACCACTAGAGTTAAAGCACCGCCAGCTTTCAAAAGTGACCAAAACATCAGCCAGGAAGCATAGGAACTGAGAAGTGGTCTGTGGTCACCACCTGCAGAACCACTCCTTTATTGGGGGTGTCTTGCTAATTGCCTATAATTTCCACCTGTTGTCTATTCCATTTGCACAACAGCATGTGAAATGTATTGTCAATCAGTGTTGCTTCCTAAGTGGACAGTTTGATTTCACAGAAGTGTGATTGACTTGGCGTTACATTGTGTTGTTTAAGTGTTCCCTTTATTTTTTTGAGCAGTGTATATTTTTTTGCAAAGGGTAAAGTTTACAAAACTTGGTCCACTCTGTTCATAACAGCTGTTTCCTGTAGTTCACGATCATCTCCTTTTATTTTGTTGACTTTGAGTGAGAGGTTGTTTTCCTGACACCACACTCCGAGGGCCTTCACCTCCTCCCTATAGGCCGTCTCATCATTGTTGATAATCAGGCCTACCACTGTAGTGTCGTCTGCAAACTTGATGATTGAGTTGGAAGCATGCATGGCCATGCAGTCATGGGTGAGCAGGGAGTACAGGAGAGGGCTGAGAACGCACCCTCGTGGGGCCCCAGTGTTGAGGATCAGCGGGGTGGAGATGTTGTTTCCTACCCTACCTTCACCACCTGGGGGCGACCCGTCAGAAAGTCCAGGACCCAGTTGCACAGGGCGGGGTTGAGATCCAGGGTCTCGAGCTTAATAATGAGTTTGGAGGGTACTATGATGTTAAATGCTGAGCTGTAGTCAATGAACAGCATTCTTACATAGGTATTTCTCTTGTCCAGATGGGTTAGGACAGTCGGTGTGTACTGTGATGGCGATTGCATCGTCTGTGGACCCATTGGGGCGGTAAGCAAATTGGAGTGGGTCTAGGGTATCAGGTAGGGTGGAGGTGATAGGATCCTTGACTCGTCTCTCAAAGCACTTCATGATGACAGAAGTGAGTGCAATGGGGCAATAGTCATTTAGTTCAGTTACCTAGGCTTTCTTGGGAACAGGAACAATGGTGAACATCTTGAAGCATGTGGGGACAACAGACTGGGATAGGGATTGGTTTAATATGTCCGTAAACACACCAACCAGCTGGTCTGCGCATGCTCTGATGGATGCCGACTGGACCGGCAGCCTTGCGAGGGTTAACACGTTTAAATGTTTTACTCACGTTGGCCACGGAGGAGAGCCCACAGGTTTGGTAACGGGCCGTGTCAGTTGCACTGTATTGTCCTCAAAGCGAACAAAGAGGTTGTTTAGTTTGTCTGGGAGCAAGACGTCCGCGACAGGGCTGGTTTTCTTTTCGTAATCCGTGATTGACTGTAGACCACATATTGTTGTTTGAATTGTGACTCAACTTTTTCTCTATACTGACGCTTTTGTTGTTTTGATTTCCTTGTGGAGGGAATAGCTGCACTGTTTGTATTCGGTCATGTTCCCGGTCGCCTTGCCACGATTAAAAGCGGTGGTTCGCGCTTTCAGTTTTACACCAATGCTGCCATTAATCCACGGTTTCTGGTTTGGGAAGATTTTAATCGTCACAGCGGGTACGACATCTCCGATGCACTTGCTAATAAACTCGCTCACTGAGTCAGCGTATACATCAATGTTGTCTGAGGCTATCCGGAACATATCCCAGTCCACATGATAGAAGCAATCTGATTGGCCAGACCAGCGTTGTATTGACCTGAGCACGGACGTTTCCTGTTTTAGTTTCTGTCTATAGGCTGGGAACAACAACATTGAATCATGGTCAGATTTGCCGAAGGCAGGGCTTTGAATGCATCGCGGAAGTTCGAGTAGCAATGATCCCGAATATTCAGAGTAAAGAAAGCGCCAGAAATGTGATGTTAAAAAGATAACCTTGTGTCCGTTTCTATTTGTTACTAAAGGTATTTAATAGTTGAAACGTGCTATCTAATATCAAAAGAACATGTTAGGTAACATCCATTAAAGGATTTTCACTTTTGGTAAAGGTTTGTTCTTTTTTGTGTCAATCCAAGTGAACGTGATAAACTATTTTAAAAGTCACAGCTAGAATCTTTTGGTTTGTCTGAATGGATGTACATCATTTCTTCAAGGTCATTTTAATAAAAAATCGATTTATTTGACATTTATGAGTTTTTTTGGCATGTTATTGGTTTTGTGTGATTTTCACAAGCTGTTAACATGGCTGGGCCCACTCTGTCTGCGTCAACAGATTTATCTGTAAATGTTACTATGGTGTGAACAGGAAATACAATTGATTTTTGAAGTGAAAACAAGGTTAAAACAAACTAACCTTGTCCTAAATGTTTTTGTCATTTATGCATTTGGGAAATCTACTTTTGATTAAGTTCACTTATGTTGTGTAGCGTAGCTAATTTTAAAGCGTGTACATTGTCTAATTTAAATGAATACATGTTTTGTTGTCAATACTTATCTACCTCATCTATTGAAATGAGATGGACAGGAGCTGATTACCGGCACCTCAAATTTATACTGCTTGAGCTCATGTTCCTCTTCTAGAATATTAGCTCAACAGTATTGTGGAGCTCCTGCATCTAAATATAAACAGTACCGGCACCTATTTCAGTCCAAGTCAAGCACTGAAATTGATCATTGATCAAGGAGAAATAATAATATAGACCAACCTTTTTTGTCTGTTACTCGTTGTTACTACAGGACGACTAGAATTAAGTCTGAAGCCGGTAACATCCACAGTGAGGACAAACCCAGCCTGCCTCTCTCCTTCCACACTGAGTCCAAACCTACAGTCACTAGGTCCTGATTGTGACAGTGGAGCCCAGTTTGCACTGCAGGATCCAGAGATGGCATCAGTGAAGCTGGAAGACTGCAGTCAAACACTGGAACTGAATGTCAACATTAAAGATGAAGAAGAGGAGGAGAAGATTGGGAAATCTATTTCTCATGGTAAGAGCTGGTTCTAACTAACTAAGTTTGTGTTATTCATTCTAACTTCACACTGTGTATGAAAAGTTGCAGTAGAACTGTTTCAATGAGAAGGTAGATGTTATTTCATGCTACTGACACTTGCATGTTTTGACACCAGTATTGCCAGCATTTGTTTTATTCACCGGGCTGTCTGGAGTGATCAGAGAGTAGACTGAACTGGGCTGTCTGGAGTGATCAGAGAGTAGACTGAACTGGGCTGTCTGGAGTGATCAGAGAGTAGACTGAACCGGGCTGTCTGGAGTGATCAGAGAGTAGATTAAAGAAGGGAAGTAGACAAGCTGCCAGTGTTTTAAAGTTCTATGAAATGAGTCTGTGTAGTTACTAACCCTTGTGATAGTGAGTGGAGGAAGATATGAAATGAGTCTGTGTAGTTACTAACCCTTGTGATAGTGAGTGGAGGAAGATATGAAATGAGTCTGTGTAGTTACTAACCCTTGTGATAGTGAGTAGAGGATGACAAGCCCCTTTTTAGCTTTCATCTCTAACCCTAACCCGGATGTCATAAGGTGAATGCACCAATTTGTAAGTCGCTCTGGATAAGAGCGTCTGCTAAATGACTTAAATGTAAATGTAATGTTACCCACTTTTAGAATAGTTTTATTCCACTGTATTGTACAGCCTACTGATATGAATACATATGTCACCTAGTACAGCCAGAAGAGGACTGGCCACCCCTTTGAGCCTGGTTCTTCCAAGGTTCCTGCTTTCTAGGGAGTTTTTCCAGACCACTGTGCTTCTATATCTGCATTGCTTGCTCTTTAGGGGTTTTGGTCTGGGTTTCTATAAAGCACTTTGTGACAACTGATGATGTAAAAAGGGACTCATAATATACATTTGATTGACATGTATATCACTCCAACTGACTGGTTCTTCTGATGTTGTTCACACAGGAGACCATGTTGAGACATTCTCTACATCCAGAGAGCAACAGCAGGAAGATCACAGAGCTAAGAGGTCTCACCACTGCCCACATTGTGAGGAGATTTTCCCAATTCTATCAAAGCTAAAAATACACCTAAAAATGCACACAGGAGAGAATCCGTATTCCTGTACTGACTGTGGGAAGAGATTCAAAACATCAAGGAATCTAACAGTTCATCAGAGTGTGCACAATGGAGTGAAGCCTTACTCCTGCTCTGACTGTGGGAAGAGTTTTTCTCGAATGAACTTCTTAAAAACACATACACGTAGACATACAGGACTGAAGCCGTACTCCTGCTCTGAATGTGTAAAATTCTTCACAACATCAGCTGAGCTAAAAGTTCATCAGAGAACACATACAGGAGAGAAGCCTTACTCCTGCTCTGACTGTGGAAAGATTTTCTCTCAACTTGGCCCCTTAAAAAGACATGAACGTATACATACAGGAGTGAAGCCTTACTCCTGCTCTGACTGTTTAAAATGCTTCACAACATCAGCTGAGCTAAAAATTCACCAGAGAACACACACAGGAGAGAAGCCTTACTCTTGCTCTGACTGTGGAAAGACTTTCTCTCAACTTGGCCCCTTAAAAAGACATGAACGTATACACACAGGAGAGAAGCCTTACTCCTGCTCTGACTGTGGAAATGGCTTCACAACATCAGGTCAGCTAGAAGTTCATCAGAGAACACACACAGGAGAGAAACCTTACTCCTGCTCTGACTGTGGAAAGAGTTTCTCTCTATTGTTTAACTTAAAAACACATGAACGTATACATACAGGGGTGAAGCCTTTCTCCTGCTCTGACTGTGTAAAATGCTTCACAACATCAACTGACCTAAAAGTTCACCAGAGAACACACACAGGAGAGAAGCCTTACTCTTGCTCTGACTGTGGAAATACTTTCTCTCAACTGGGCACTTTAAAACAACATGAACGTATACACACAGGAGAGAAGCCTTACTCTTGCTCTGACTGTGGAAAGAGTTTCTCTCAACTGGGCCCCTTAAAAAGCCATGAACTTATACATACAGGAATGAAGCCTTTCTCCTGCTCTGACTGTTTAAAATGCTTCACAACATCAGCTGAGCTAAAAGTTCACCAGAGAACACACACAGGAGAGAAGCCTTACTCCTGCTCTGACTGTGGAAAAAGTTTCTCTCAACTGATTCTCTTAAAAAGACATGGACGTATACATACAAGAGTGAAGCCTTACTCCTGCTCTGATTGTGTAAAATGCTTCACAACATCAGGTCAGCTAAAAGTTCATCAGAGAACACACACAGGAGAGAAGCCTTACTCCTGCTCTGACTGTGGAAAGAGTTTCTCTCTACTGTGCAACTTAAAAACACATGAACGTGTACATACAGGAGAGAAGCCTTATTCCTGCTCTGACTGTGGAAAGAGTTTCTCTCTACTGTGCAACTTAAAAACGCATGAACGCATACATACAGGAGTTATTTCTCACCGCTGATCTGACTCTAGAAACTGTTTTAAAACAACAGCTGAGCTAAAAGGTCATCAGAGACAGACACAGGAGAGGAACCTGACTTCTGCTCTTAATGTGGCAAGAGTAACTCAAGTGAAAGTCACCAAGTAGAATACCACTTGAGTAAAAGTATTTGGTTTTAAATATACTTAAGTATCAAAACTAAAAGTATGAATCATTTCAAATTCCTTAAATTAACCTCTACGGGATGGGTGTTCCTAAAACAGGACAGTTGCTAATGTGACTATAATGACATTGTATTCAACAGCTAACTTTCTGGGACATAGACATGTCTTTTATATGGGCAAAAAGATTAACAAGGATTTAAGCAAACTTCAGTGTCAAATTAACAGTAGCTATTACAGTGGAAAAATACCATGCTAGTGTTTGAGTAAAGTGTAAAACAACAACTTATCACTGCAACTGGTTTGATACATTTAAACCAGTTGATTTGTCATCCTTAGGGTCCCAGAGATCAAATGTAGCATAGTTTTTTGTTTGATAAAATCAATTTTTATGTGAAATGTAGGAACTGGGTTCTACATTTTTGAACCCCTGTTGTCTCTGGCTCCAGACCTACTCCGCCAGACCATCTAGATGTGTGAAAGTTAGTGTATAAGCTAATGATCCATCATGTGTGAAATTCCTGTCAGTGTGTAAACTTAAATGTTTTATTACCCTAGCATTTTTATATGTTCTCTATAGTTTTGTACTTAAATGTATCAATTGACCAATTCAGGACATTTGAGGAAACTCCTGGCAGACTTGAAACAGTGCAGTAATGTAATTCTTCACTGGATCAGTCAAACGTTTCACACACTGCTGCCATCTGGTGGCCAAAATCTAAATTACACCTAGACTCCTATCTGAAAGTATGGCCGTTCTTGCATTTCAAAGTTAATGAAAAAAGAAAACGGTTTTGTTAGTATGATTTTAGCAGATCTAATGTGTTCTTCTCCTACATTAATTTCACATTTCCACACACTTCAAATTGTTTCATTTCAAAAGATATCAAGAATATGCATGTCTTTGCTTCAGGTGCTGAGCTACAGGCAGTAAGATTTGGGTCATTTTAGGTGGAAATGTAAAGAAAAGAAAAAAAGGGTACAATCCTTAAGAGGTTTTTAGCGAACTAGTGAGTCTGCCAGATCAGAGGCAGTAGGGATGACCACGGATGTTATCTTGATAAGTGTGGGAATTTGACAATTTTCTGTCCTGGTAATCATATAAAATGTAACTAGTACTTTTGGGTGTCTGGGAAAATATATGGAGTAAAAAGTACAATTTGGGCATTGGAATTTGGTGAAATAAAAGTAAAAATGGTCAAAAATATCTAAATAGTTAAGTACAGATACACCAAAACTTAAGTAAAAGTGATTTAAAGAACTACTTAAGTACTTTACACCACTGCATGCATCCATGCCGTGTGTCAGCATTGCAGGCTGGTGGTGTGATGGTTGGGGTGTGTTTTCAGGGCACACATTGGGCCCCTTGATAAAAGTTTAGCAACATTTGAATGCCACAGGATATCTAAACATCATGGCCAATCAGGTGCATCCCTTCATGCTAGCAGTGTATCCATCTGCAAGTTGTTTTCTTCAGCAGGATTATGCCACAAGGCTTGTCCAGGAATGGTTCCAAGAACAGCTCACTGAATTCACTGTAATTGTGCATCTGTGGGAGGAGATGGAACGAGCAATTCAAAGTAGATCCACTCCCAGCCAACTTGACACAATTGTAGGAAGCATTGGAGTCAACATGGACCAGCATCCCTGTGTTCTGAGGACAAAGGGGGTGCAACTCAATATTAGGAAGGTGTTTCTTATGTTTTGTACACTCAGTGTATATCAGGTAAGGATGGTCTGATGTTCAGTTTTTAGCATTAGTTTGGGTGGATTATTTTATATTACTCAACTTTTGTTTAATGATAAACAGGCTATGAATCAACTACTTGTTTATTAAACTGTATTTTAATATTAGATTCATTATTGTAGTCATTGATGATGAATGTATTTGAAATAACTGTATTGAAGTTAATTGATCTGGTGGCAGGTAGCCTAGCGGTTAAGAGTGTTGGGCCAGTAACTGAAAGGTCGCTGGTTTGAATCCTGAGCCGACTAGGTGAAAAATGTCATTGTGCCCTTGAGCAAGTCAATTAAATCTTATTTGTCCTGTAAGTCTCTCTGGATAAGAACATCTGCTAAATGACACAAATATAATGAAACAAATGTTTGTACATGAATATATGCTGGGCAACCTTTTTTTTCTCTTAAATGAAATAAACTGTTTGTGAAATACTGTATATACAATACACAACATTACCACTTTGTTTACCCTGGCCAGAGGGACAGGCCCAAAGTAAGCTAGACTATGTAGCTGCTGTTGTTAGTGCAATATAGCATGTCAGATCGCTAATGATTAGGTGTACAGGCTGCTACATTTCGTTTTTGCTTGTGTCGGTCGGATGTGATGTGTTATCAGGCTAAATGACTACCAGAGGGAAGTGGAGAGCGCGTCTTGATCTTTGTGCGTTGTGCCCGGCCCGGCCGACATGGTCAAGAGAGGCAGAGGACATGCAGCAGCACTCCGATGTGAAGAACTGTACTAAAATGTACGATTGTAGTACAATGAAAAAAATATAGCATGGTATTTTTGTGGAATGGTAGTGACCAAAAAACATGTTTTTATTGTACTGGACCCAGGAACATAGAAGAAACTGCCAGATGTGTCATAATAGCCTGGAAGTAAAGCTGCACTGGGAGACACATCTAATGGAATACATTGAATACATTCAGCAGGGTGGAACAATCACAGTAAAACATGATTTAAATGTATTGTTGGAAGGGCTGTGGTCACCATTCATGTAATACATTAAATATATACATCAGATGGTATTGGGGAGATATTTCATAGGGTTTTCATGGTTACATTATTTACCCATTTCAATCTTATACCAACCAACCCTATGCTTGGTGTGACTGTTATGGTCAGAACAGACCATCTGATATGCCCTTAAATATTGTAATATGCAACCTGGAATTAACATGTAAGAGGACCAGTGCTTCTACAGTGAATCACATCTGTGCTGTTTGAGAGAGATGTTGTTAGACTACATTGTATCGTTGTTTCCTCTTCTGAGGGCACTGGTGGGCAACAACATTTCAATTCACTGAGACAATGAGTCCTTCAAGTTTAGCACAATATAGAACGGGGGTTGGCAACTAGGTTTGGCCTCCAGTCAATTTGTTGCTGGGCTTGTAGCTAGTCTGCGGGCCAGAACATAATTAGCCTATTAACAAATAGCCTATAGCTGCCCAATTCATAGTCCCACACAGTGGAGGCTACACTACACATTTAACACGTGGTTAGTGAGCTAATCAATTCAATGACCATAACATAATAATGTTGGTCTGATTACAGTGGTAAAATCACCAATGTCTATATTAATAGTCCTACCTGTTCTGTTACAATATATACATTGTATTTCTCCAATTGCAAACCAGTGTGCATCGACACTGTCGCTGTTTGTGGGCCTAAAGAGAGAACACCTTGTGTGTTTTACAGTGGTGATTTTACCATGTACATACTTTGATTTTCTTCCTGGAGGCCAAGCCGGAAGAGTTTGTGCATATATTATGACGACATTTTGTGAAGTTTTCGTTTTGGGCTTTGTGTAAGGGTTTGAGTTATCTAATTTGAGGAAGTGGCGATAGATCTCTTTTCTGTACTCGACACACTGACGTCACTCACAGATGTGTGCGACTCTTGGCAGCAGTCGTCTAGATGTACGTTTATATTACTTCCAAACAAATAACTTTGGGTTTATATACCCGTACAATGTTGTTTTTATTCTTTCTTGAACAGTCGCTAAGATTACAGAATGCTCATTGATATAGGCTATAGCAAAAAAAACATTTTACTGGTTCAAGTGTCTAAGTATAATGCAGTTGATTTGTGATGACAAACATTTTATGAGGCAGGACATTCATACAAACCTTAAAATCCAATTCTAATTTGTGAACAGAGAAAGGGTTATATGGCGTCTCAAAATGGACAAACAGTGCTACTGACACTTTTTCTCATTTTTCAAGCAAAGGTCTTTTAAGGGAGTATGCGAGCACACATTAGGTTCGTCTGGCCTTAAGAGATGACAAAAGCACTTTTATAAAGTAAAGGAATATATCACAGGCTTAGAGCAAATGCATCTCTAACGGAACTGTAATTTAAGGGATAGTTCAATCAAATTACAAATGTCCACCTTGGTTTCTTCACCCTGTATACAATCCCAATAATGTGCATGTCAACAGTGAAGTTCTCAAGATGGAGGACTTTCAGTACAGCAGTGTTCCCCAATCCTGGTCCCAAAGGGTGTACATGTGTGTTTTTGCCCTCACACTCACATACCTTATTCAATTCAAAGGCTTGAGTTGTTTAGTTGAATCCAGTGTGTGAGTGTTAGGGGCAAAAACAAAACAGCTCATGGATCCCCAGGACCAGGATGGGAAAACAATGTAGTACATATCAAAAGGTGTGATAATGCAAATTATATGCAATTATTATTTAGCTAATTTGCATAAGCATCTCACTTTTTCTCTGTACTGAAAGTGCTCTTACTTGATTGATAACATGCAACCTTTTTGGCATTATATTAACAGTGGACTAATGAACAAAATACACAAACTTTTTAAAATATTTTTATACTTTCCTTTCATAAAGCCAGCCACTCCATTAACAGTCTGACCCTCTATATAGTCTTTGGTATATATTGAGCTCTAACAAAGGGGTGTGGAAAAGGTCTGTTGAAATGAATACTGTAATGGTGTAGAGAAAGGTAACACAAGCTTCCTGTCTGGTTCCATTCCCCCAATAGTAACTGGGTCATTATTGGATCGTGGTGGTAATGCCGTCCCTGGACTTTGGCACCATAAAAAGACTAATAATGCATTACAATACTATGCTGACATATGGGATGGTTTTAAGAAGGCCGTACCATGGATTGTTAAGTCATTTATTTAGTATTTTAGGACATTAAGTATAAACATGATTAAAAATGATTTGATAAAATACAGAATTTGTCCTTTACTACTATATCCCATAGAAACACATTGAATGAAACGTTCATTAAAAAACTAATGGTGAAAACTGATCAACACGTCATTAATATCTGATACATTTAGTATTTTATTAGGATCCCCAGCAGCTACTCTTCCTGGGGTCAAACAGGAAACACTAAAAATATATAATATACATACAATGTGGCAAAAAAGTATTTAGTCAGCCACCAATTGTGCAAGTTCTCCCACTTAAAAAGATGAGGCCTGTAATTTTCATCATAGGTCCACTTCAACTATGACAGACAAAATGAGAGAGAAAAAAATTCAGAAAATCACATTGTAGGATTTTTAATGAATTTATTTGCAATTTTATTTAAAATTATAGACAAGAGAAGATGTTGCCCAGAACAAATTAATGTACAAACATATCAATTCACTTCAACAGTTATTAAAATAAATTCATCAATGACTAAAACAATGAATCTCGCATTAAAATACAATTTAATAAACACTAGTCAATTCATAGCCTGTTTATCATTAAACAAAACGTGTTTGGTAATATCAAAATAATCCACCCAAACTAATGCAGAAAACTGATCATCTTTATCTGATACAGTGCATTCATAAAGTATTCAAACTGCCTGACTTTTTCCACCTTTTGTTACATTACAGCATTATTATAAAATGCATCAATCTACACAAAACACTCCAAAATTACAACAAAAATCAGGTTTATTTAAATTATTTGAAACACCGTACTAATATTGAGTTGCACCCCCCTTTGCCCACAGAACATCCTCAAATCATCGGGGCATAGACTGTCCAAGGTGTTGTTGTGTGCGTTTCACAGGGAAGCTGGCCCATGTTGACTCCAATGCTTCACACAATTATGTCAAGTTGGCTGGGAGTGGATCTACTCTGAATAGCTCATTCCATCTCCTCCCACAGATGCATAATTACAGTGAATTCAGTGTAATATTCTAGGAACCATTCATGGACAAGCCTTGTGGCATAATCCTGCTGAAGAAAACAACTTGCAGATGGATACACTGCTGCAGTGAAGGGAGGCACCTGATATTCTTTAGATATCATGTGGCATTCAAACATTGCTCATCTTTTATCAAGGGGCCCAATGTGTACCCTGAAAACACACCCCAACCATCACACCACCAGCCTGCAATGCTGACACAAGTCATGGATGCAGGCAGTGTAAAGTATTTAAGTAAAAATTATTTAAATAACTATTTTAGTAGTATCTGTACTGGACTGTCGCTTCTCGGCCTTTTGGCTAAGTATCAAGTCGGGCACTGAGGTGCCATGTCCGCTTAGACAAAAGCCGAAGGCCGGAGGGCGGAAAAAACAAAGTTGTGCAGAAAAGATAAAGGATGCCCGGGATCGGGATTGCGAATATGGTGAGGTTTGCCTGGAGGAACAAGGAGGTGGAGCCCTTCGGGAGGGAAACCTTGGGAAGGTCAGTACTGATGGGAACCTTGAAGTTGGAGGTAGGAGACGTGATGTGCCTCCAGGTGAACCAAGCGGAGGCATCCTTTGATGTAACGCTTCACAAGGAGAAGAAGTTTGAGGAGATATTGAAGAAGGCGAGAGAGGTGGGGAAGGAGAGGCCCATGAGCCATTACGAGGTGACCAGCCTGGGAAAGAGCAGTTTCAGGCTGGTCACAGTCAACATGTATAACCCGCATGTGACTGATGAGGAAGTGAGATCGTTCTTGGGACGCTATATGGACAATGTATCGTCGGCAAGACTCATCAGGGACTCCCTGGGCTTCTGGACTGGGAAGAGAGTTTTCCAGACGTTGCTCAGGGAGGACCCAGAGGGGCAGGATGGTTTCCTCCATCCTCCGGCGATGTTCTCCCTGGGGGCTGACAGGGGAACTTTATATTATGCCCGTCAGCCTCCGTTTTGCAGGCGTTGTATGGCCTACGGTCATATCCTCACCTCGTGTGACACAAGGAAGTGTAGGTATTGTGGATCTGGGGAGCACGAGGCGAGGGAATGCAAAGTGCCTAAGGCGTGCCACGGGTGTGGCTCATCTGCACACCTGTGGCGGGAGTGCCCGGCCAGGCAGAGGTCATACGCGTCTGCAGCTGGGGGGAGGGCAGGAGAGGGGGATGGGGGAAGAAGAGGAGGGGAAGGACGGCCTTTTCAGGCGCAGACGGCTGGCCCAGAGGGGGAGGGAGTGGTGGGGGAGGGGGTTCCTGTGGTGGGACCTGTGGGGGTGCCTGTGGCGGAGCCAGTGGGGGGGGAGGGGGTGCCTGTGGCGGGACCGGTGTGGGAGGGGAGGGGGGGGGGGGGGGGACTGCATGTCGAGTTTCCTAGTGGATGAGATGAGGGAATTGGCGGAGGAGCTAGGGGGTGCTGTCTCCCCACTACCTCTTACACCTCTTACACCTCTTCCACAAAAAAAAGAAAGAAAGGGAAGAGGGGGGCAGACGTGACATGCAGTGAGAGGGGGGTGGAAGGGGAGGGGGGTAAGCGAGTGATTGGGATGAGGAGGATGTCTTTGTCCTCACTGTTTGCGGCAGCCCCTCAGCACTTGGGGGAGGGTGAATCCCTGGAAGTGGATCAGGGCTGTTTGGCTGGGGGTTCCCAAATCCTCTTTGAGGGGATGGGGTCCCCTAGCCTCAGCTTGGACGATTTCAGGGAGGAAGCTGGTGGGGAGCCAGGGGTGCAGGGTGCAGGGTACTCCAAACCCTAACACCTTACCTGGAGCCTCCCCTTTTATTTGGGCGTTTTGGGAGTAAGGGGCTTTGTATTGGTTTAATTTAAAATGAATATTTCTGTTTATTTTCTTAGTTTAAATGTTAGGGGGTTAAGGGACTATGTTAAAAGGAGGGCGGTGTTTAGTTTTTTAGAGGGGGTAGGTTTTGATTGTTGTTTCTTACAGGAGGTTCACCTGAGGGATGGAGGGGATGTTGAAAGGTTTAGGAGGGAGTGGGTAAAGGGAGATTCATTGTGGGGCATAGGAGGTGTGCACTCAACGGGGGTAGGGATTTTGTTCGGGAATAAGGAGGTTAAATTAGAGAGCACTTTTGTTATAATGCAGGGTAGAGTATTGGGGATAGATGTAAAGTATAGAGAAGCTAGATATAGGTTAATTGGGGTGTATGGGCCACAGGTGGCGGCAGACAGGAGGGAGATGGTGGACTGTCTGGCGACCCTGTGTGTTACAAACAGGCACTTGGTGATAGGAGGGGATTTTAATATAGATTATGGGGTAGGTGGTGATAGCAGTGCAGGCGCCATCACTGGGCTAATGGCTTACCATGGTCTGGTTGATGGTGGCCTGCACACTACTCCGGCAATGGTCGGTCCTACATGGCGCAACTCCAGGGGGGTTGCGCGGAGGCTCGACTACATTTTTTTATCCAGGTCTTTGGGTCAGTTGTCTGGGCGGCTGTTGCCTGTTTTCTTCACGGATCACGACGGGGTGTTCCTGCAGGTAGGGTCGCCAGTCTGCCTCTTCGGTAGGGGGTACTGGAAGTTAGATCGGGATATACTGGAGGAGCAGGCTTTCGTTGACGCATTTTTTTGTTTCTTTCGGAGGCTTGACGGCCTCCGGTCCATGTGCGAGGGGGTGTTAGAGTGGTGGGATTTAGTTAAAGTGAGGATTAGGGCTTTTATAATAGGATATTGTAGAAGGAAAAAAAGGGAGGAAAGGAGGGAGGTGGATCGTATCCGAAGGTTAATTGAACTCGAGTACGAGGCAGGCAACCTCGGTGGGTCGATTGACTGGGAGAGATTCGCAGCCCTAAAGGCGCAGCTCAGGGAGCTGCAGGAGCACAAGGCTCAAGCTTTCCTGGAGCGTGCGCATAGTGGCTTTCTAGAACATAATGAGACTTGTTCTGCTATGTTCTTTGTCGGTTAGGGCCAGGCAGAGTAGGAAGGTTATGCATGGCGTTAGGGAAGAAAATGGTAGTATAGTAAGCAAACCAGAGGAAATGGTCAGGGTGACAACTGATCATTTCCAAGGTTTATTTAAGGAAAGGGAAATAGATGTAGAGCAGGGAAACGTGTTTTTAGGACACTTGTCCCGGCGGTTGCCAGAGGACATTAGAGACGTGATGGAGGCCCAGATCTCACTAGAAGAGGTTGAGAGCGCTCTTAGGAGGATGGGAAAAGGGAAGGTGCCTGGGATTGATGGGCTGCGGCTGAGTTTTACCTCAAGTTTTGGGGTATACTTGGACCAGTGGTTCTCGAAGTCTTGAAGGCCATCCTTGAGACGGGGGTCCCGGGGGGATCAATGGCTGTTGGTGTGCTGTCACTTCTTTATAAGAAGGGGGAAGCAACTGACCTTGGCAACTGGCGGCCATTGACCATGCTGTGCGTAGATTACAAGATTCTTGCAAAGGTTTTAGCAGACCGGTTGCGCACAGCCCTTCCCTACGTCGTCCACGAGGATCAGACGTGCGGGGTAGAGGGCCGCTCTATAAGATGGAACCTTCAGTTGATGGGGGATTCCATCGCTTGGGTTGAAGATAGAGGGCTGCCTTTAATGGTAGCAGCGCTAGATCAGGCGAAAGCTTTTGATCGCGTGAATAGATATTTTCTATTCAGGGTGTTAGGTAGATTAGGATTTGGGGAGAAGTTTATAGGATGGATACGTACCTTATATGTCGGAGCGGGGTGTCGAGTTAGTGTAAATAGTCACTTAGGTGACGTTTTTGACCTCTCGTCTGGGGTCAGGCAGAGATGCCCACTCTCGGCTCTCCTCTTCATTCTGTACATGGAGCCTCTGGGGGCTGCCATTAGGGCAGACACAGGGGTGGAGGGCTTGTTGATCCCTGGGAGCGGTGGGCTGCGTGTTAAGATGACGCAGTACGCCGACGACACTTCCTTGCTGTTGTGCAAGGACTCGTGCCTGACAAGGTCTCTTGCCATCATTGGGGATTTCACCCAAGCGTCGGGGGCGGTTCTGAATCATGCAAAGTCTTCCGTTAAGTATTTTGGAAGATGGCGCGGTAGAACGGATGTGCCTGGGGGGGGGGTTCTCTCTCTGTGAGGGGGCCCTGAGGATTCTCGGGGTCCATTTTGAGACCTCTGGCTCAGCGACGCTGAACTGGAACATGGGTATCGCAGTGGTGCAGAAGAAGCTAGCAATGTGGAAGGCTAGGTCTTTGTCTTTTATAGGTAAGGTCCGGGTCCTAAAAGTGGATGTATTGCCATCTCTTTTGTATTTGGCATACATCTACCCATTGCCGGTTTGTCTGAGTAGGTCTCTTGTGAGGCTTGTGTTTCAGTTCATGTGGGGTGGCAGGTACGAGTGGGTCGCCAGGGAGCGCATGCTCTGTCCCATCGGGGAGGGAGGTAGGGGGGTACCACATCTCCCCCTCAAGCTGGACGCGATTTTTGTTTCTTTCTTGTTGACGGAGCTTGCTCATCCGGTTATACACCCGTCCGGTTACCTCCTGCGGGTGTTCTTCTTGTATCAGGCGAGAAGCGTAATGGTGTGGTCTAACGCGGGTCCTCGGGCGGAACAGCTGCCGTGGCACTTTGGCCATGCGGCCAAATGGCTGCGTGCGCACCCCGAGGTTGAAGTTGCCCGAGTAGGTTTAGACCACAGGCACCTGTACGAGGAGGTCAGGCAGGCAGGGAGTCCTGCGCCTGTAGCGGGGCATCTCGTCAGTGGTCTGGGAGGGAGTGCAGGCGCGGGGCCTGGACAACAGGCTCAAGGACCTGAATTGGTTGAGCCTCCACAAGTGCTTACCGGCATAGTTTGTCGCGATCCCCCACCTGTCCAAGATCTGCTTGTGGCAGGGAGGAGACTGTGCGCCATGCCTTCTGGGACTGTGCCTTTGCCGGACTAGTATGGGCTAGGGCACGGGTGTTGCTAGGTGTGGTTAGGAGTGACTTTGTGTTGACATGGGCTAGGCTAGAGAGAGGCGTAGGGAGAGTGAGGGGAACGAATAGGGACAGGTTTCTGCTCTGGCTTCTCATGAGTCTCTTTAAAAGGGGACTGTGGGAAGCCAGGCAGAATTTAGTTAAGATAGGGAGAGATTGGGGGGTGGAAGGGATAGTGAGGAGGGTGGAAGGTGATTTGAGGGGGAGGATGAAGAGGGAGGAGAGGAAGTGGGGGCAGCATGCTGCACGGGAGAGGTGGAAGGGGGATTAGGGCTGGGAGTGTTAGAGTGAGATTTGTAAGGGGATAGATTAGGGAAGGGGAGATAGGGAAAGGGTAAGGTATTGGTTAGGTATGACGGGGAGGGACGATGCTCCCCTGAGGTTTGTTTTTGTTTGGTGTTTTTGTAAATATAATTAATTAAGAATGAATGAGAATTATGATTTTGTAAAGTATGAATGGTATAGATGGTAATAAATTATTTTTTCTAAAAAAAAATCTGTACTGGACTACTTATATTTGACAACTTATTTCACTACATTCCTAAAGAAAATAATGCACTTTTTACTCCCTGACACCCAAACGTACTTGTTACATTTTTTTAATGATTAGCATGACAGAAAATGGTCCAATTCATGCACTTATCAAGAGAACATCCCTGGTCCTCCCCACTGACTCTGATCTGGCAGACTCACTAAACAGAAATGCATCGTTTGTAAATTATGTCTGAGTGTTGGGAGTCTGCCCCTGGCTATCCGTAATATCAAAAAACAAGACAATTGTGCAGTCTGGTTTGCTTAATTTAAGGAATTTGAAATGATTCACACTTTTACTTTTGATTCTTAAGTATATTTACAACCAAATACTTTTAGACTTTTACTCAAGTAGTATTTTACTGAGTAACTCACTTTTACCTGTGTCATTTTCTATTAAGGTTTCATAACTTTCACTCAGTCTGACAGTTAGGTACTTTTTCCACCACTGGATGTATGTCCTCGTGGTTTCCTCCCCCAGTCCTCCCATCAGCATGAAACAGCAGGAACAGGGATTCATCAGACCAGGCAACAGTTTTACAATTTTCAGTGTCCAGTGTTTTCATTCCTTAGCCCACCTGGGTTCACCTGGTCAGTCTGTCATGGAAAGAGCAGGTGTCCTTAATGTTTTTTTTTGTTTAGTTTTTTACAATAGAGTGTTCTACGCTTCATTTGATCCAATTCAATGTTGCCAATTATTTAATGACATGAGAATTAAGTGACAAATCTTAGCTGGACTGAGAGAACTGATGAGGCTTCTCTCCTTTATGTACACATTGGTGTCTTTTTAAATGGCCCAATCTGTAGAATCTCTTCTCACAGTCAGTGCAGTGATAAGGCTTCAGTCAAGTGTGTATCCGTTGGTGTGTTTTTACATTTCCCAATCTGGAGAAACTCTTGCCACATTAAGAGCAGGAGTAAGGCTTCTCTCCAGTGTGTGTTCTGACAAACTTTTAGGTCAGTTGATGTTGTGAAGCATTTTACACAATCAGAGCAGGATTAAGGCTTCACCCCTGTATGTACACGTTCATGTCTTTTTAAGTTGTCCAGTTTAGAGAAACTCTTTCCACAGTCAGAGCAGGAATAAGGCTTCACTCCTGTATGTACACGTTCATGTCTTTTTAAGTTGTCCAGTTGAGAGAAACTCTGTCCACAGTCAGAGCAGGAATAAGGCTTCACTCCTGTATGTATACGTTCATGTGTTTTTAAGTGGCCCAGTTGAGAGAAACTCTTTCCACAGTCAGAGCAGGAGTAAGGCTTCTCTCCTGTGTGTATACGTTCATGTGTTTTTAAGTCCCCCAATTGAGAGAAACTCTTTCCACAGTCAGAGCAGGAGTAAGGCTTCTCTCCTGTGTGTGTTCTCCGGTGAACTTTTTGCTCAGTTGATGTTTTGAAGCATTTTTCACAGTCAGAGCAGGAGTACGGCTTCTCTCCTGTATGTACACGTTCATGTGTTTTTAAGTCGCCCAGTTGAGAGAAACTCTTTCCACAGTCAGAGCAGGAGTAAGGCTTTTCTCCTGTGTGATTTCTTTGGTGAACTTTTAGAGCAGTTGATCTTTTGAAGCATTTTTCGCAGTCAGAGCAGGAGTAAGGCTTCTCTCCTGTATGTATACGTTCATGTCTTTTTAAGGTGCCCAGTTGAGAGAAACTCTTTCCACAGTCAGAGCAGGGGTAAGGCTTCTCTCCTCTGTGCACTCTCTGATGAACTGTCAGAGCCTTTGATGTTGTGAAATTCTTCCCACAGTCAGTACAGGAAAACAGATTCTCTCCTGTGTGTATTTTTACATGTAATTTTAGCTTTGATATAACTGAAAAATTCTCCTCACAATGTGGGCAGTGGTGAGACCTCTTAGCTCTGTGATCTTCCTGCTGTTGCTCTCTGGATGTAGAGAATGTCTCAACATGGTCTCCTGTGAGAACAACATCAGAAGAACCAGTCAGTTGTGTGATACACTACAGGTCAAAAGTTTCAGAACACATACTCATTCAAGGGTTTTTCTTTATTTGACTATTTTCTACATTGTATAATAGTGAAAACATCAAAACACACATGGAATCATGTAGTAGCCAATAAAGTGTTAAACAAATCAAAATACATTATATTTGAGATTCTTCAAATAGCCACCCTTTGCCTTGATGACAGCATTGCACAATCTTGGCATTCTCTTACCATGAGAAAGAGATTTCCCAATCTTATCTTCTTCATCTTTAATGTTGACATTCAGCTCCAGTGTTTGACTGCAGTCTTCCAGCTTCACTGATGCCATCTCTGGATCCTGCAGTGCAAACTGGGCTCCACTGTCATAATCAGGACCCAGTGACTGTAGGTTTGGACTCAGTGTGGAAGGAGAGAGGCAGGCTGGGTTTGTCCTCACTATTGATGTTACCGGTCTCAGACTTAATTCCAGTTGTCCTGTAGTAACATTGAGAAACAGACACAGAAAGTTATCGTCTTGACAGTTCTGGCACTTTTTATTCTCAATAAAATATATAATATTTCTTCTTGTTAAATGATCTATTTTAGTGCTTGACTTGGACCGAAATAGGTTTCGGTACTCATTTTTAGGTGCAGGAGCTCCAAAATACTCTTAATATTCTGTCCAAGTTAACCTCTTCAACCTATGGGGGCGCTATTTCATTATTGGATAAAAAAAAAACGTGCCCGTTTTAAGCACAATATTTTGTCACAAAAATATGCTCGAATATGCATAGCTTTGGAAAGAAAACACTCTGACGTTTCCAAAACTGCAAAGATATTATCTGCGAGTGCCACAGAACTGATGCTACAGGCGAAACCAACATGAAACTTCAAACAGGAAATTAGCAGAATTTGAGGCTCTGTTTTCCATTGTCTCCTTATATGGCTGTGAATGCGCCAGGAATGAGCCTTCCCTTTCTGTCGTTTCCCCAAGGTGTCTGCAGCATTGTGACGTGTTTGTAGGCATATCATTGTAAGATTGGCCATAAAAGACTACATTTACCAGGTGTCCGCCCGGTGTCCTTTGTTTAAATTTGTGCGTAATCTTCAGCTGCAGGCATTTTCCCATGGGATTCAGAGGGGAAAGCACACTTCCACGAACGATATATCATCGAAGAGATATGTGAAAAACACCTTGAGGATTGATTCTAATCAACGTTTGCCATGTTTCAGTCGATATTATGGAGTTAATTTGGAAAAAAGTTTGGCGTTTTGATGACTGAATTCAGGTTTTTTTGGTAGCTAAACGTGATGTACCAAACGGAGCGATTTCTCCTATACAAAGAATATTTTTGGACAAACTGAAAATTTGCTATCTAACTGAGAGTCTCCTCATTGAAAACATTCGAAGTTCTTCTGCTAAATGGCATATTATTTATTATATTATTATTTATTCTTCAAAGGTAAATTATTTTATTTGAATGCTTTTCTGGTTTTTGTGAAAATGATTCCTGCTGAATGCTAACGCTAAATACTACGCTAGCTATCAATAGCTATCAATACTGTTACACAAATGCTTGTTTTGCTATGGTTGAGAAGCATATTTTTGAAAATCTGAGATGACAGTGTTGTTAACAAAAGGCTAAGCTTGAGAGCTAGCATATTGATTTAATTTCATTTGCGATTTTCATGAATAGTTAAAGTTGTGTTATGCTAATGAGCTTGCGGATAGATTTACACAATCCTGGATACAGTTTTTTTCGTAGCTAAACGTGACGCAGAAAACGGAGCAATTTGTCCTAAACAAATAATCTTTCAGGAAAAACTGAACATTTGCTATCTAACTGAGAGTCTCCTCATTGAAAACATCCAATGTTCTTCAAAGGTAAATTATTTTATTTGAATGCTTTTCTGGTTTTTGTGAAAATGTTGCCTGCTGAATGCTAACGCTAAATGCTACGCTAGCTATCAATACTGTTACACAAATGCCTGTTTTGCTATGGTTGAGAAGCATATTTTGAAAATCTGAGATGACAGTGTTGTTAACAAAAGGCTAAGCTTGAGAGCTAGCATATTGATTTCATTTCATTTGCGATTTTCATGAATAGTTAATGTTGCGTTATGGTAATGAGCTTGAGGCTGTATTCACGATCCCGGATGGCTCGTCGCAACAGGTTTTTAGCACCGATCTAATTTCAATAGATCAGGTAGATACGCATTTAGACCAAAACATGAATTCATTACAATTAGACAAAGTACCTGTTTTAATTAGTCTACACGACGTAAATGCACTTAACCTATAATAGTTTTTCCCGAATTCGCATAAATGACTAAAAACCATTCAGTACAAGGTTGCAGTATGTTTTAAGCAGCACTATGTACTATTTTCCTGAATAACCTTGTCTTCACTGTATTATTCCAATCAAAAACCAATAGTATTTCCGTTCACATCATAGTAACATTTATAGATAAATATAGAAACAACTGCATGCGTCTGGATATTAGTAAACATGTGGAAAACTGATAATCATTACATTCTGCTTCAGAAATGTAGTGTGACCGTGAAATTGTCTCTGTGGACCAGCACTGAATTCTGTTGACGCAGACAGAGTGGGTGCCACCATTTTACCAGCTTGTGAATTTTACACAAAACCAATAACATGCTAAACAAACTCAGATATCTCAAATAAATAGATTCTTGAGGAAATTATGTACACTGCTCAAAAAAATAAAGGGAACACTTAATCAACACAATGTAACTCCAAGTCAATCACACTTCTGTGAAATCAAACTGTCCACTTAGGAAGCAACACTGATTGACAATAAATGTCACATGCTGTTGTGCAAATGTAATAGACAACAGGTGTAAATTATAGGCAATTAGCAAGACACCCCAAATAAAGGAGTGGTTCTGCAGGTGAGGACCACAGACCACTTCTCAGTTCCTATGCTTCATGGCTGATGTTTTGGTCACTTTTGAATGCTGGCGGTGCTTTCACTCTAGTGGTAGCATGAGACACAAGTGGCTCAGGTAGTGCCTCACAACCCACACAAGTGGCTGTCAGGTAGTGTCAGAGCTGGAGGCGCTACCAGGAGACAGGCCAGTCACCAGGATGGCACATCAACCCAGCAGCAGGCTGTTTGGCAAGAGGAGGGAGGAGCACTTTGCTGTGTGTGTCTGCTCAAACGTAGACTGAGGGTGGTATGAGGGCCACATCCATAGGTGGGGGTTGTGCAAGAACACCAAGATTGCCAGCACCAAGATTGGCAAATTCGCCACTGGCGCCCTGTGCTCTTCACAGATGAAAGCAGGTTCACACTGAGCACGTGACAGACGTGACAGAGTCTGGAGACGCCGTGGAGAACGTTCTGCTGCCTGCAACATCCTCCAGCATGACCGGTTTGGCGGTGGGTCAGTCATGGTGTGGGGTGGCATTTCTTTGGGGGGCCTCACAGCCCTCCATGTGCTCGCCAGAGGTAGCCTGACTGCCATTAGGTACCGAGATGAGATCCTCAGACCCCTTGTGAGACCATATGCTAGTGCTGTTGGCCCTGGGTTCCTCCTAATGCAAGACAATGCTAGACCTCATGTGGCTGGAGTGTGTCAGCAGTTCCTGCAAGAGGAAGCCATTGATGCTATGGACTGGCCCGCCCATTCCCCAGACCTGAATCCAATTGAGCACATCCGGGACATCATGTCTCGCTCCATCCACCAACGCCACGTTGCACCACAGACTGTCCAGCAGTTGGTGGATGATTTAGTCCAGGTCTGGGAGGATATCCCTCAGGAGACCATCCGCCACCTCACCAGGAGCATGTCCAGGCATTGTAGGGAGGTCATACAGGCACGTGGAAGCCACACACACTACTGGGCCTCATTTTGACTTGTTTTAAGGACATTACAAAAGTTTATCTTCTTGACATCACAGTTCTGGTTCTTTCTTTATTCTGAAGAATGTTGTGTACCCAGAACTTCCTGTTCCCCCACTACCACAGTGCAGCCACAGGTAGAACAATGAGACAGATATTTCACCGGATGTAGGAATGTGAAGCATCTGCTTAGCATTTCCACTCACTATCAAATATGGTAGTGAGAGGAAGCCCACTGGCCGGCAGTGGGAGAAGATGGAACGAGATGGATTTTGGTCGACATTCTGCAAATGTTCTAATCGATGAAACATCTGATCTTAGTACAGTTTTCTGTTCGCAAAACTAAAATCAGTTGTGAACAGAGTAGACTAAGTTTTGTAGACTTCACCCTTAAAAAAATAAAAAATAAACTTTTGCAAAGACGTTGAGAAGGAACGCAAAGACTAATTGAGTTATTGCACACGAGTGCTTCATAGAGGAGGCGCCCTAACAGAAATATGCAGATTTGCGCTAGAACGCGCCAATAGGATCTCGCTAGCTGTTGTCTATCTTGGTTTGGTGGATACTTGGAATGGCCCTACGCTGTTATGTGAGAAGGGAAGTGCTTCATTTCAGTTGGATCCTCCAGCACCTGTCACTTTTTTTGTCTTTCGTTCTGGAACCCATTTGCCAGAATCAGGTACCTCTTGTGGCATGAAAAATAATTTCCACTGTTAGCAAAGTAAACATCCTAATTAAAGGAATCAGAGTAATTACATTTGGACAAGCTGTCGTACACGTCGACCCAGACCATCCCAAACATGTTCAAAGGGTGACATGTCTGGTGAGTATGCAGGCCATGGAAGAACTGGGACATTTTCAATTGTGTACAGATCCTTGCGACATGGGGCAGTGTATTGTCATGCTGAAACACGAGGTGATGGCGGAGGATGAATGGCAGGACATTGGGCCTCAGGATCTTATCATGGTTTCTCTGTGCATTCAAATTGCCATTGTTAAATTCAATTGTGTTCATTGTCTGTAGCCTGCCCATACCAATACCCCGATATCACCACAGGGCACACTGTTCACAACATTGACATCAGCAAACCGCACACCCACACAACATACTGGTGGTCTGCAGTCGTGAGGCTGGTTGGGCATACTGCCAAATTCTCTAAAACAACATTGAAGGCTGCATATGGTAGAGAAATTAATATTACGTTCTCTGGCAACAGTAGTCCTTTCGGTCTTGGAGGCCCAAAAATGTCTCAGCTGCAGATAGGAGGTCCAGATTCTTGGACTTCTTGTGCAGTACAATTTATAACTGTGGCTATAAATACTAAAATATCCACCTTCACAGTGTATCCAGATCACTTGATTGACGTACAACATTTACAACTAGTTGCGGTGCATCCAGCTCCATATCTGCATCAGAACTGTGGCCTTTTGCCCCGATAACTCTCGTCACCACCTCCACATCTATTCCACATAAGAGATTTGCTGTACAGCCCTGATCCTTGACACCTCAACCACTTTCACCCTAACAGGACACTCTGGGAATTCAAGAATATGAACCCAATCACAGTTGCAAAATGTTACATTCACATACTTTCAATAACATATTCCTAGCCTGATACCACAACACAGGGTATTTGGCTTGTAGCTACTGATGGATTCTGGGTATTAACTCCTGACCTTGGGATAGGGTTAATTATAAGGTATCCTATTGAAATATTGAGAGCTTACACCAGAAGTAAATGGTTATCTGTAGGGGAAGGTATATAGTGTGTGCAATTAAGCTTGGAATGTGCTGAGTGCAGGGAAAGCAATCACGTGTCAGGTATTGATAAGGGGAGAGAGCCATGGATTAGTGATGAAGGGGGTTAAAGGTCAGGTCACCTTTTTTCCCCCACCAGGTATAGGCTAGTTGAGAACAAGTTCTCATTTACAACTGCGACCTGTTCAAGATAAAGCAAAGCAGTGTGACACAGACAACAACACAGAGTTACACATGAAATAAACATACAAGCCAATTACACAATAAGTCAATGACACAGTAGAAAAAAAGAAAGTCTATATACAGTGTGTGCAAAAGGCATGAGGAGGTTGGCAATAAATAGGCCATAGTAGTGAATAATTACAATTTAGCAGATTAACACTGGAGTGATAAATGTAGAGATACTGGTGTGCAAAAGAGCAGAAAAGTAAATAAAATAAAAACAGTATGGGATGAGGTAGGTAGATTGGGTGGGCTATTTACAGGTGGACTATGTACAGCTGCAGCGATCGGTTAGCTGCTCAGATAGCTGATGTTTAAAGTTAGTGAGGGAAATATAAGTCTCCAACTTCAGTGATTTTTGCAATTCGTTCCAGTCACTGGCAGCAGAGAATTGGATGGAAAGGCGGCCAAAGGAGGTGTTGGCTTTGGGGATGATCAGTGAGATACACCTGCTGGAACGTGTGCTACGGGTGGGTGTTGTTATCGTGACCAGTGAGCTGAGATAAGGCGGAGCTTTACCTAGCATAGACTTATAGATGACCTGGAGCCAGTGGGTCTGGCGAGGAATATGTAGCGAGGGCCAGCCGACTAGAGCATACAGGTTGCAGTGGTGGGTGGTATAAGGTGATTTGGTAACAAAACGGATGGCACTGTGATAGACTGCATCCAGTTTGCTGAGTAGAGTATTGGAAGCTATTTTGTAGATGACATCGTCAAAGTCGAGGATCGGTAGGATAGTCAATTTTACTAGGGTAAGTTTGGCGGCGTGAGTGAAGGAGGCTTTGTTGCGAAATAGAAAGCCGATTATAGATTTGATTTTGGATTGGAGATGTTTAATATGAGTCTGGAGGGAGAGTTTACGGTATTTATAGTTGTCCACATATTCTAGGTCAGAAGTGTCCAGGGTGGTGATACTTGTCGGGGGGAGCATGAATTTGGTTTTACTAGCGTCTAAGAGCAGTTGGAGGCCACGGAAGGAGTGTTATATGGCATTGAAGCTCGTTTGGAGGTTAGTTAGCACAGTGTCCAAGGAAGGGACAGAAGTATACAGAATGGTGTCTGAGACCCAGAGTCTCTTTTTCAAGGGAGACCTGGTCAAGAAGGCAGCAACAATCAATACATTACATCATTAAAAACATACAACAACATGATCCAAAAAAAATACATTTACACTTCTCCATAAGAGTCTCCCATCAATATTTTAAATTCATTCAGTGGCAACAGGCTGCTCCACTATGACAACACTCAACTAATCATCTAGAAGAAAATGTGAACCATTGTCTCAATATTATGGCTATGAACTTTAAATTAGGACAACTTGTCATCTTTCTCCAAATTAGGTATTTGTAAGATGACATATTTGGAAGGATAAGCCACCAGATGTGACAATGCAAACCTCTCTGGCAGAGTTCTAGCTCTGGGAAAGGTCATGAATTTTGTTTTTTGTACATTCAAGACCAGTTTGAGACCATAACTGCTGTGCTTTGGCAAAGTGGGTATTATATCCTTCCTGTTTGGTCCTGTCCGAAATCTTTTGTTAGACCGATTTCCCTTCTGAACCTGTATTTGCATCGGATGGGGCCACAGTGAAAAACCATCAAGGTTTTCACAATGTGAGGACACATGTGAAGGTCCCCTGAACCTGGCAAGGTTGGGGACTTCCCCACCTCTCTGAAAGGGACCCCTCACTCACCCATTGATCATCCAGCCTATTTAATCCAGGATGGCATTGAGTAAAGAGCAGGCACAGTAACAGCTACATAATGCCAGATTTTAGAGGTATTTCAGCACAGGTGTGCAACAACCAGTAGACTGTTGTGCAGAACGTAGATGTTCCCACAGCCCAAGTGCATCAGGTTTTCCAATCCGATGACCGCTTCTCCGCTCCTAACCTTCAGTGTGTCACCAGCGCTGGCGTAGTGGCCTTAAGCACGAGACAGGAACTACTTCTGTAAACGGTTGAAGATATGGCGTAGCAGGCCCCACTGCAGAAGGTGCCACTAACAACTTTATTGTCATAACCTTTTAAGCTTTTTCAGGGCACGAGACAAGGATGCCCAGACAGTCGCAGGACTCTTTCTTTTAGCTATAGAACCCTTTGCCATTGCAGTACCAGGGCCCAACCGTTAATTAGTGGAATTAAAAAGATTTCGAACCTTCAGTGGTCACCAGTGCTGGCAAACCCTCTTATTCCTAACAGATCAAAGAACCCTTCCCTCTCCATTGGTTTATTTAACCAGGAAAAGCCTATTGAGACCCAGAGTCTCTTTTTCAAGGGAGACCTGGTCAAGAAGGCAGCAACAATCAATACATTACATCATTAAAAACATACAACAACATGATCAAAAAAATAAACATTTACACTCCTCCATAAGAGTCTCCCATCAATATTTTAAATTCATTCAGTGGCACTAGGCTGCATGCATATACAACAAGTCACCATAATCAACTAGAGAGAAAATGTAAGCTTTGTCACAATATTATCCACATGAACTTTAAAAGGACAACTTGTCATCTAACCAAATACCTAGTTATTTGTAAGATGACACTTTTTCAAAGGATTAAGCCACCAGATGTGACAATGCAACCTTCTCTGGCAGAGTTCTAGCTCTGGGAAAGGTCATGAATTTAGTTTTTTTTGTACATTCAAGACCAGTTTGAGACCATAACTGCTGTGCTTTGGCAAAGTGGGTGGGGTTATATCCTTCCTGTTTGGTCCTGTCCGGGGGTATCATCGGATGGGGCCACAGTGACTCCTGACCCCTCACTCACCCATTGATCATCCAGCCTATTTAATCCAGGATGGCATTGAGTAAAGAGCAGGCACAGTAACAGCTACATAATGCCAGATTTTAGAGGTATTTCAGCACAGGTGTGCAATGACCAGTAGACTGTTGTGCAGAACGTAGATGTTCCCACAGGTAGAATAAATATCATTAAGATTAATATTCAAGGTGCATGGCACCAACTTTTTTCCAACAGAGGGGGTTGCAACATACAGTGGTACCGCTGGGCTCACGCTCCTAACCTTCAGTGTTTTGTCACCAGCGCTGGCGTAGCAGGCCTTGCACGCAGACAGACGCTCCTAACCTTCAGTGGATGACCAGCGCTGGCGTAGCAGGCCTTGCACGCAGACAGACGCTCCTAACCTTCAGTGGTGACCAGCGCTGGCGTAGCAGGCCTGTTAACGCAGACAGACCATCCTAACCTTCAGTGTCTGACCAGTTAAATGGCGTAAAAGGCCTTGCACGCAGACAGACCTCCTAACCTTCAGTGTGACCAGCGCTGGCGGGAGCAGGCCTTGCACGCAGACAGACGCTCCTAACCTTCAGTGTCACCAGCGCTGGCGTAGCAGGCCTTGCACGCAGACAGACCCTCCTAACCTTCAGTGTGCACCAGCGCTGGCGTAGCAGGCCTTGCACGCAGACAGACGCTGCTCCTAACCTTCAGTGTTGCACCAGACGCTGTTAAATAAAGCGTAGCAGGCCTAAATGCAAAAATATGCGCAGACAGACGCTCCTAACCTTCAGTGTGACCAGCGCTGGCGTAGCAGGCCTTGCACGCAGACAGACGCTCCTAACCTTCAGTGTGACCAGCGCTGGCGTAGCAGGCCTTGCACGCAGACAGACGCTGGCAAGTTCCAACTCCAGAAAGGTGTCGGAAACAAAAATAAAGGCCACTCAATCCGAAATCTTTGTACAAGTATATTTCGTAAAATAGAGACTGAGATCTAAAAAATAATATTTGTTATATACAGCATCCACCTTCACATCAAAAGTACTTGCTTCTATAAACAGGATCTGGGTCATTAAAACATAACTCTTAAAACTCTGATTTCAAGGATCACATACAAACGGACAGACTGATTGGCTACCATCTTGGATTTGTAAATGTAATTAATAACTTAATAAAGTTAAAAAATAAAACCAAATCTTCCATCCTTTTCCTCAACAAACAAGATACTGAATCCAGTTGTACAGCATCTATTTGTGAATACAGAACAAGGTTTCACATATCTTGGTATTAAAAATCACACCAGAAATGAGCTCCTTGAGCTCAGCAAATTATGAACCAACGGTACCGAGTATAACATAATCCATCAACAGATGAACATTACTGCTTGTATCTACTATTGGTAGAATAAATATCATTAAGATTAATATTCTGCCCAAATTCCTTCATCTATTTCAATCAATTCCTCTGGCTACACCAACTTTAGATCTGAAAGATACCTGAAGCAACAGAAAACAAAGGCTTAGACTTCCTCTTCTTTATCTGGCCTATGACAGAGGGGGGTTGCAACATACATTGGTATTACTGGGCTGCACAAATTAGGGCTGCAATGTTTTGGTTCTCCAAGAAACCATACCTACCCTGGCCGCAGACTGAAATGCTATTCACAACAGGCTTAACTTTGGATGGTTAGAGCGTTGGGCCAGTAACCGAAAGGCTGCTAGATGGAATCCCAGAGCTGAGAAGGTAAAACATGTCGTTCTGCCCCTGAACAAGGCTGTTAACCCACTATTACTAGGCCATCGTTGAAAATAAGATCTGACTTGCCTAGTTAAATAAAGGTTAAATAAAATAAAACAACTCTGCCACCTTTAAGAAACTAAACAAGAATACTATTAATCCCTTTGTTAAAAACACCAACTATATGCCACAAAGTACAGCAATATCTGGGTGAATCCCCTGTATTATCCAGTTTTACACCCATTTGGTGTAATGACAATTTCACACCTGGTAAAACTGACTAGGGGTTTAAATAATGGACGAGAAAAGGTATTGTTAAAGTAACGGACTGGTTTAAAGAATTGACAACGACAGGTATTGAATTGTAAAATTCCTCCACTCACTATGACAAGGGTTAGTAACTACACAGACTCATTTCATATCATCCTCCACTCACTATCACAAGGGTTAGTAACTACACAGACTCATTTCATATCATCCTCCACTCACTATCACAAGGGTTAGTAACTACACAGACTCATTTCATATCATCCTCCACTCACTATCACAAGGGTTAGTAACTACACAGACTCATTTCATATCATCCTCCACTCACTATCACAAGGGTTAGTAACTACAGACTCATTTCATATCATCCTCCACTCACTATCACAAGGGTTAGTAACTACAGACTCATTTCATATCATCCTCCACTCACTATCACAAGGGTTAGTAACTACACAGACTCATTTCATATCATCCTCCACTCACTATCACAAGGGTTAGTAACTACACAGACTCATTTCATATCATCCTCCACTCACTATCACAAGGGTTAGTAACTACAGACTCATTTCATATCATCCTCCACTCACTATCACAAGGGTTAGTAACTACAGACTCATTTCATATCATCCTCCACTCACTATCACAAGGGTTAGTAACTACAGACTCATTTCATATCATCCTCCACTCACTATCACAAGGGTTAGTAACTACAGACTCATTTCATATCATCCTCCACTCACTATCACAAGGGTTAGTAACTACACAGACTCATTTCATATCATCCTCCACTCACTATCACAAGGGTTAGTAACTACAGACTCATTTCATATCATCCTCCACTCACTATCACAAGGGTTAGTAACTACAGACTCATTTCATATCATCCTCCACTCACTATCACAAGGGTTAGTAACTACAGACTCATTTCATATCATCCTCCACTCACTATCACAAGGGTTAGAAACTACAGACTCATTTCATATCAACCCACTCAAAACACAGACTGTTTGACAGTTTGTCTACTTCACTTCTTTAGTCTCCTCTCTGATCACTCCAGATAGACCAGTTAATACAACATGCTGACAATACTGGTGTCAAACCACCAAGTCTCAGTAGCATGAAATACATTAACCTTTCAATTGAAACAGTTCTACTGCAACTTTTCATGCACAGCGGGAAGTTGGAATGAACACAGACTCAATGAGAAAAAACATGTGCTTACTAAGAGAAACCGATTTCTCCTCTTCTTCATCTTTAATGTTGACATTCAGCTCCAGTGTTTGACTGCAGTCTTCCAGCTTCACTGATGCCATCTCTGGATCCTGCAGTGCAAACTGGGCTCCACTGTCACAATCAGGACCCAGTGACTGTAGGTTTGGACTCAGTGTGGAAGGAGAGAGGCAGGCTGGGTTTGTCCTCACTGTTGATGTTACCGGCCTCAGACTTAATCTGAGTCAGCCTGTAGTAATAAAGAGAAAAGGACACAAAAGTTATTGTCTTGACAGTTCTGTCACGTTCATATTCTCTAAAAATATTTTTTAAATTGCCAATTATGTAATTACAATAGATCAGGTAGCTAAGCATTGACAACAAAACATTCATTCATTCACATTAGACAAAGTACATACTTTAAATTAAACAACACAAGTGCACGTAACCATAACATGCCATTTATAAAAAAGAAAACGTCTCCTTTAAGCAGTACTTCAAAGTATTTTTACTTAGTTACTTTACACCACTGACAATTGTATTTCCCATTCACACCATAGTAACAATTATAGATAAAGATTGAAACAACTGAATGTGTCTGAATATTAGTACACATGTAGAAAACTGATGATCATTACATTCAGCTTCAAAATAGTGCAACCGTGAAATTGTCTCTTTCCCCATTCAGAGACGCTAACTGCTTTAGTACACCTGCACTGCTAACCCATTCAGAGACGCTAACTAGATTTAGTAACCTGCATTGAAGACAACTGAATTTAGTACACCTGCACTGCTACCCCATTCAGGACGCTAACAAAATTTAGTAACCTGCACTGCTACCCCATTCAGAGATGCTAACTGCTTTAGTACACCTTACTGCTACCCCATTCAGAGACACTTTAACACAGAGATTACTGCTGCTACCCCATTCATAGATGCTAACTGATTTAGTACTGAACGCTGCTTTTTTACACCTGCACTGCTACCCCATTCAAGATCCTGCCATTCTACCCCATTCAGAGATGCTAACTGCTTTAGTACACCTGCACTGCTACCCCATTCAGAGACGCTAACTGCTTTAGTACACCTGCACTGCTACCCCATTCAGAGATGCTAACTGCTTTAGTACACCTGCACTGCTACCCCATTCAGAGACGCTAACTGCTTTAGTACACCTGCACTGCTACCCCATTCAGAGATGCTAACTGCTTTAGTACACCTGCACTGCTACCCCATTCAGAGACGCTAACTGCTTTAGTACACCCCATGCTGCTTTACCCCAGAGATGCTAACTGCTTTAGTACACCTGCACTTCCCATTCAGAGATGCTAACTGCTTTAGTACACCTGCACTGCTACCCCATTCAGAGACGCTAACTGCTTTAGTACACCTGCACTGCTTTACCCCATTCCCCATTCAGAGACGCTAACTGCTTTAGTACACCTGCACTGCTACCCCATTCAGAGACGCTAACTGCTTTAGTACACCTGCACTGCTATTCCCCATTCAGAGACGCTAACTGCTTTAGTACACCTGCACTGCTACCCCATTCATCCTCCCATTCACCTGCACTGCCCCCATTCAGATTGCTAACCTGATGCTTTAGTACACCTGCTGCCACCCCATTCAGAGACACTGCTACCCCATCCTCTTCACTGCCAGATTCTACAGTGATGCTGTCTGGAAAGCTGCTAGGAAGAACGCCTTCCTTCAGAGCCATGGTCTGCGTTTCACCGAGCTTCTCAGCCCGGAGGACATAGAAAGAAGGAACAAGTTGTGGCCAACGATCAAGACAGAACGAAATGAGGAGAAGGATGCTTACTTCGTCGGAGGACGAGGTTTCGTCAACGGTTCATAAATCCATAAATTCTCACCAGAGGGAACAGGTTGATGGTTTCAGCCATGGTATTCTCATTTCCTTTATGTTGTTTACCTAACAAACATCAGGTGACTATTTTTTTCCCGGAATTCTCAGGTACTTCAATTTATTACTTTGTTCTTGTATCACCAGAAGACCTATTTTGTTTACAAACTTACAAAGAAGATTGAAAGCTGCATTTATTTGTTATGTATACAGATTGTTATGTATACAGATACGATACTGTTTTAAAGGGCATACAGGTCTGCTCTGACTGTACACGGTTATTGTTCTATTTAGTTATTAATACTCATTTACAAAAAAAATGTCTTAGGAACGTGTAAAGCATGTAAAGCATTTTTATTCAATTATTTTATGATAAGTTTTCATATATACTTAAAATAGTAGGTACCCTTTTATTTAAATTATTATTTTGCATTTTATTTCTCAGAATAGTTCCTGAATTACACTAAAGTGTGTTTTTAGTCTCTCTTACTACAAGAACCCTTGGTTTGGTCTTGAACATAATTTTCAGTTGAGTGGAATTTCAAAACTGGATGACGTCTAGCTCAAAGGTTATGGAATAAGCTATTTTCACTTTAAATTTACTTAAATGGTGCTGATCTTGGTTCCTTATCGTTTACGTTCACTGCTCCTACGTCTTTGACTCATCCTACTACAGTTTATACTTTTATATCTTTGTTGTTTTGTCTTTGTCTATAGTTATAGTTATCTTAATGCTATAAGGGGTTACAAAACTATGTGAATAATAAGGCCTTGTTTTTATTAGCTAAACAATTTCCAACATATTTTTGCTTTTTTGAAGAGTCTCACTCAATTTCAGCTGATGCCAACTTCTGGAGGTCACAGTGGGGCAACGATATTTGGCTTTCCCATGGCTCTGAACGCTCCACTGGTGTCACTACAATGAAAAATACCTTTGGTGGTAATATTCTACACTCTGTGACCCCTTTGGTCACTTTATTTGTCTTGTGATCAGTTACAATGACATTACGCTCATTACTGTAAACTTCTACGGGTACAACACCAAACATGAGAATGATGAGTTGCTTGAATCTATAGAGAAACATATACTTCATTGGTTATCTAAATTTCCCAATTCGTTATTATTGATAGGAGGGGACTTCAACATTACAATAGATAATTCAACTGATAGATGTCCCCCAGGTAGGACAACCAATCAGAATTTGGGTTTAATACTTTTTATGGAAAAGTTTGATCTTACTGATATATGGAGAGAGAGGTTTCAGGCCACAGATCATTCACTTGGATAAACAAAACAGGTTCCAGACATTCCAGAATAGATTTTTGGCTTATATCCAAATGTATTGATAGTGAGTGTGTTACTACTGATATTTGTACAACTCCCCTCACAGACCATAGGGCCATTTACATTGATATCAAAATATTTACCCCTGATACTAACCTGGGTAGAGCATCCTACTGGAAGCAAAATAGCTCATTATTAAATAATGATATAGTAAAATTTGAGGTTAATGATCTGCTCTCACACTTTTGGGAAAGGGCTTGTGAAGAAAAATCTTATTGCAAGAACTGGGAGCTCTTTAAATTTGAGGTGTCCAAATACCTTAGAAAATAAGGTAGTAATCTTACTAAGACCAGAAGAGCTGAGGAGGGAAAGATAACTTCCCTTTCTCAGAGGTCCCCAGACGGACTCTCAGGGGAGGAGAAGATGGAACTACTTGAGTTACAAAATACTTTCTCAGAGGTCCCCAGACGGACTCTCAGGGGAGGAGAAGATGGAACTACTTGAGTTACAAAATACTTTCTCAGAGGTCCCCAGACGGACTCTCAGGGGAGGAGAAGATGGAACTACTTGAGTTACAAAATACTTTCTCAGAGGTCCCCAGACGGACTCTCAGGGGAGGAGAAGATGGAACTACTTGAGTTACAAAATACTTTCTCAGAGGTCCCCAGACGGACTCTCAGGGGAGGAGAAGATGGAACTACTTGAGTTACAAAATACTTTCTCAGAGGTCCCCAGACGGACTCTCAGGGGAGGAGAAGATGGAACTAATTGAGTTACAAAATAAACTGGATAATAAAATATATATATATATATTAAAATAAAAATACATATCATTAAATGCAGACAGATTGCGCACCGCCATTTTACCAGCACGTGGGACTTTTATATTTTTACACAAAGCCAATAACATCTCAAATACATTGACTCTCTATTAAATTACATTTGAATGATACACGTAAAAAATAAAAAAAATAAAAAATATCTAGCTACGTGACCTTTATCACGTTTTTCACTCACTCGGTTTGACACATAAATAACACACACAACCTTTACCAAACGTGGTAATACCTTGACGGATGTGTTACCTTGCATGTTATGACGTGGTCTTTCGACATTAAAAAGTTTAAACGTGCTATTACATACCTGTAATAATGGACCCAAAGGTTACCGTCTTTACAGCACAGTTCTAGCGCTTCCTTTATCTGAAGAATGGAGCGCGCGTCCCCAGAACTAATTCTTCCTCTGCTTTGGAGTTTAACGGCGGTTGGAATCGAATATGTCGCATTACCGCCCCCAACTGGACTATAAAATAAACCCATTACACTTTATGATACAAAATGGCCAACCTCAATGAAGCATACAGTATATCACTCAAATCAAATCAAATTGTATTTGTCACATGCTCCGAATACAACCTTACCGTGAAAGGCATACTATATATAAATAAAAATACATATCATTAAATGCAGACAGATTGCGCACCGCCATTTTACCAGCACGTGGGACTTTTATATTTTTACACAAAGCCAATAACATCTCAAATACATTGACTCTCTATTAAATTACATTTGAATGACACACGTAAAAAAAAACCTACAAAAAAACAGACCTTTAACCAACAATGCAGTTCAAGAAATAGAGTTGAGAAAATATTTGCTAAATAAACTAAAGTATTATTATTTTTTAAAGTAACACAATAAGATTACATAACTTTTAATGACTACTGACTTTTGATATATATACACTACCGTTCAAAAGTTTGGGGTCACTTAGAAATGTCCTTGTTTTTAAAAGAAAAGCACATGTTTTGTCCATTAAAATAACCAAAAAAATATAGAAATACAGTGTAGACATTGTTAATGTTGGAAATGACTATTGTAGCTGGAAATGACTGATTTTTATGGAATATCTACATAGGCGTACAGAGGCCCATTATCAGCAACCATCACTCCTGTGTTCCAATGGAACATTGTGTTAGCTAATCCAAGTTTATCATTTTAAAAGGCTAATTGATTATTTTTCAATTATGTTAGCACAGGCTGAAAAATGTGGTGCTGATTAAAGAAGCAATAAAACTGGACTTCTTTAGACTAGTTGAGTATCTGGAGCATGAGCATTTGTGGATTCAATTACAGGCTCAAATGGTCAGAAACAAATGACTTTCTGCTGAAACTCGTCAGTCTATTCTTGTTCTGAGAAATGAAGGCTATTCCATGCGAGAAATTGCCAAGAAACGGGGGATCTCGTACTACTCCCGTCACAGAACAGCGCAAACTGGCTCTAACCAGAATAGAAAGAGGAGTGGGAGGCCCCGGTGCACAAATGAGCAAGAGGACAAGTACATTAGAGGGTCTCAACATCAACAGTGAAGAGGTGACTCCGGGATGCTGGCCATCTAGGCAGAGTTCCTCTGTCCAGTGTCTGTGTTCTTTTGCCCATTTTTCATTTTTATTGGCCAGTCTGAGATATGGCTTTTTCTTTGCAACTCTGTCTAGAAGGCCAGCATCCCTGAAGTCGCCTATCATATCACCTATCATATATACAATACAGTCATTGGCTTGCGGCCATACCAGCTGTAATAAGCCTGGTCTTGGAAGCTAAGCAGGGTCGGGCCTGTTTAGTACTTGGATGGTACGCTGGGAATACCAGGTGCAGTAAGCTTTTTTTGTCCAGCAGGGTGTACTCTTGTACTATTTAATCAGGGAGCAACCGTCTTTATGTATCACAGTTTCTCTCAATCGCCAACATGCAAAACAGAGTCAGCAAGACACAACTTTTGCAAAACAGTAAATGCTTTTCAAAAATGTAGTTGTCTTTTTAAAACATAAAAACATTAATTAAAAATATATATTATACAGTCAAAATTGCAAATACATTAATCAAAAGAAAACGACTGTCTGTAAAAAGCTGGAAGAACAACTATCAAAAGGTGCAGAATTATGGGAAATTACTCTCCTTTTATGCATATTTCACCAAACAATTTCATACACAAAAAAATGAAATAATAAAATAAGCACATTGTGCATGATTCATTCATGGTGTAAGTAAGGACTTGGTGGACATTATATTCTTTAGGTTAGGTTCTACTTTATGTATTTCTCTTCCTGGTGCTGGTAAGGGCACAGATGACAGACAGGTAGGATTCCCGTTGAAATGGCTTAATAACGCTGAAGATATACAAGCACAGAACAGCACCGCACAGTGTACGTAGTATGGATGGGCTAAGGAACTTAGTGGTCTGGCATCTTGCCTCAAACATAGTCTGTGTGTGTCTGCAAATAAAGAAATACACTAGTGAATAACTGAATACAATCTCCAATTCACATCTCTTATAAACAACATGCATGGCTAGAACATGACTATGGTGACGTAATGCTGTACAGGACCATACAGCTCAATACAACGTGACTGTGACTGCACTCATTGGAGATCAAAGGGGTGCCGCTGCACGTTTTCTACAAAGCACAACACCATCATCTTCAGTACAGAGCTACAACAGCACAATGAACCTGAATACAATGTAATACCAAAATATACCCATATGCACCATACCCCTATACAATTACAGGGCATATACTTCACTTCTCTCCAGCTGACCTTCTCTGAGCTGGAGATCACCCAGCATGCTCTGCACCACTTCACCGGTGGGTGGAGCTACAGCTCTGATAAGATTTACTAACATTACTGATATGATTAACTTCAAATACTTCCTAGCCTTTTGTACAGTCATTCTTTTCAAAGAGATAGCGAACAGCAAGGAGCTACAACAAAAAGCGATGCCACTCACCAGATGATCATTTGTAAACAAAGTTTAAAAGTTAATCTTGAAAAGGGTGATGCTAACAAGTTAGCAACAACATCCACCTTGAAGTTGATAACAGCTGCTGCAGCCGCCATTGTCACACAACTACCACAACACAAGCTAACTAAAGTTACTAGAGTTAACGTGGGAAAACTACTTATTGCCCCACTGATTCTTTTCTCTTGTCACTCTAAAATTCTGCTGTAATACATTTGAATTAGCAGAGGCCGTCTGTTCAGTTTCTGAAGGCCAATCAAGTATGTTTAACACAGCATAACATCAGTGGATGGATCAACAGTGATGAGTGTAACATCAGTGGGTCGATCAACAGTGATGAGTGTAACATCAGTTGGTGGATCAACACTAATGAGTGTAACATCAGTGGGTGGATCAACAGTGATGAGTGTAACATCAGTGGGTGGATCAACAGTGATGAGTGTAACATCAGTTGGTGGATCAACACTAATGAGTGTAACATCAGTGGATGGATCAACAGTGATGAGTGTAACATCAGTGGGTCGATCAACAGTGATGAGTGTAACATCAGTTGGTGGATCAACACTAATGAGTGTAACATCAGTTGGTGGATCAACACTAATGAGTGTAACATCAGTGGGTGGATCAACAGTGATGAGTGTAACATCAGTTGGTGGATCAACAGTGATGAACATCAGTGTGGAACATCAGTGGGTGGATCAACAGTGATGAGTGTTACATCAGTGGGTGGATCAACAGTGATGAGTGTTACATCAGTGGGTGGATCAACAGTGATGAGTGTTACATCAGTGGGTGGATCAACAGTGATGAGTGTAACATCAGTGGGTGGATCAACAGTGATGAGTGTAACATCAGTGGGTCGATCAACAGTGATGAGTGTAACATCAGTTGGTGGATCAACAGTGATGAGTGTAACATCAGTTGGTGGATCAACAGTGATGAGTGTAACATCAGTTGGTGGATCAACAGTGATGAGTGTAACATCAGTGGGTCGATCAACAGTGATGAGTGTAACATCAGTGGGTGGATCAACAGTGATGAGTGTAACATCAGTTGGTGGATCAACAGTGATGAGTGTTACATCAGTGGGTGGATCAACAGTGATGAGTGTAACATCAGTTGGTGGATCAACAGTGATGAGTGTAACATCAGTTGGTGGATCAACACTAATGAGTGTAACATCAGTTGGTCGATCAACAGTGATGAGTGTAACGCGTCAGTTGGTGGATCAACAGTGATGAGTGTAACATCAGTTGGTGGATCAACAGTGATGAGTGTAACATCAGTGGGTCGATCAACAGTGATGAGTGTAACATCAGTTGGTGGATCAACAGTGATGAGTGTAACGTCAGTTGGTGGATCAAAAGTGATGAGTGTAACATCAGTGGGTGGATCAACAGTAGTGGGTGTAACATCAGTGGGTGGATCAACAGTGATGAGTGTAACATCAGTGGGTGGATCAACAGTGATGAGTGTAACATCAGTGGGTGGATCAACAGTGATGAGTGTAACATCAGTGGGTGGATCAACAGTGATGAGTGTAACATCAGTGGGTGGATCAACAGTGATGAGTGTAACATCAGTGGGTGGATCAACAGTGATGAGTGTTACATCAGTGGGTGGATCAACAGTGATGAGTGTAACATCAGTGGGTGGATCAACAGTGATGAGTGTAACATCAGTGGGTGGATCAACAGTGATGAGTGTAACATCAGTTGGTGGATCAACAGTGATGAGTGTAACATCAGTTGGTGGATCAACAGTGATGAGTGTAACATCAGTGGGTGGATCAACAGTGATATGAGTGTTACATCAGTGGGTGGATCAACAGTGATGAGTGTAACATCAGTGGGTGGATCAACAGTGATGAGTGTAACATCAGTGGGTGGATCAACAGTGATGAGTGTTACATCTGCACTCCATTATTGGTTAGACCAGCCATAGCCAGGTGCATGCTGGTCAGCTTAATGTTTACATAGCTGGTTAAGAGAACTAACCTAGCAGGTTGGGATAATTAACGTAGCAGGTTAAGATAATGAAGTTAAGGTTAGGAAAATGGTTAGTATAATTAACGTGGAGGTTAGGATGATGAGATTAAGGTTAAGAAAAAGGTTAGGGTTTTGCTTAGCTAAAATGCTACAGCTTAGCTAAAATGCTACAGTCAACTGGTTGTTCAACAATCATATCAGCCACAAAACGGTCTTGAGTGGCAACAAATCTTCTCAATTAGCTGATTCACTTTCCATACACTCACTTCTGTTGATCCTCCCACTTCTGTCAACAGGCCCACTTTCAGACACACTCTATATATGCTGTTACCCATGACTCTAGCCAATGGCTGGCTGATCTAGCTAGATTTGTCTACCCACAATCCATCAAAGAATATCCTGATTGGATATGCTTTTCTCTTAATAACCCTTCTCTTTCCAACACAAACTGAAGAGATGAAATCAGAAAATTATTACAATTATTTTAAAGATGAAATATAAATTAAAACGATTGTAAAGATGAAATACAAATTTAAATGAAATGTTATTTTAAAAATTATATACATTTTTATCAAGCCATTAGCCTTCTCTGAAGGCCCTCATGGTTCCCCACTGCTTGAAATCATCCTGACAGAAAATCTAGACTAGCGCAAATCAGACTATTTTAAACCATATCTGCAAAAAACTAATTTAGTTACTACAGTTTAAAAGTGCAATTTATTCTAGGATTAGGCTTAATCTATGTCCACAGAGCTGCAGGATAGAGTTTACTAGATGAATGAAGTGACGATCCATTCAGACCAGCCTTACTGATTGAACTTTCATAACTACATTAGTGCAGTCGGAAGTTCTTCATGGATGTGTAATGTCAGAATTCAATTAGCAATAGACTGGATCATAATTTATGGAGGTTTAATTTATGAATAGCATATAGAACCTGGTTTTACAATGAATAACCGATTTCCCAATGTTCTCCTCCTCTTCTTCATCTTTAATTTTGACATTCAGCTCCAGTGTTTGACTGCAGTCTTCCAGCTTCACTGATGCCATCTCTGGATCCTGCAGTGCAAACTGGGCTCCACTGTCACAATCAGGACCCAGTGACTGTAGGACCCTAACCCTGACTGCAGGAATGTGCACCAGAGCTGTTACCAGATAATTGAATGTTAATTTCTCTACCACAAGCCTCCTCCAAGTTGTTTTAGAGAATTTGGCAGTATGCCCAACAAGCGTCTCAATTGCAGACCACCTGTATGGTGTTGTGTGGGGAGCGGTTTGCTGATGTCAATGTTGTCAACAAAGCACTCCATGGTAGCATAGCGTTAGGGTATGGGGGATAACGAACACAATTGCATTTTATCATGGTAATTTGAATGCACAGAGATACCATGACAAGATCCCGAGGCCCATTGTCCTGCCAATCATCCGCCACAATGTCTGAAGGACCTGTACACAATTCCTGGAAGCTGCAAATGTCCCAATTTTTCCATGCCTGCATACTCACTAGACATGTCACCCATTGAGCCTGTTTGGGGTGGTCTGGATCGACGTGTACCACAGCTTGTTCCAGTTCCCGCCAATATATAGGAACTTCGCACAGCAATTGAAGAGGAGTCCCAGCTAGTAATGAGGAATCGGCCCAGAAGCGGCCCTCTTCCGGGGACCGGTGTTGTGCCGGAAATCTGGCAGTGTGGAGATTTTCGGTACAATACCGTCATCGAACGACCAGCTGGAGTAACGCAGTAACCCAGTGTCTAAGACACTCTACTTCACTGTCGTAACCCAGTGCCTTAGACCGCTTCGCCACTCGGGACAGTCCATCCGAAAAGTGTTTAATGCTTATCAATTGCCTTGCACAACGTATCAAAATACTAAAATACAACTTAAACAGGACTATTACATTATTTAATTTAAATGTTATAGTATTTTTTGATCACAGAAACAATGATAAAATATGGACAAATAAACTAATAATGTAATGTCAATTACATAAAGCAGCCCGTGTAATCATCTGCCAGAGAGTAGCCCCAGTCGGTCTGAGACCCAAGCAATACCTTTGGGCCCGATAACTCGGTAATACTGCCTAAGGCGGCCCAGACTCGGGCCACATGACGTCGGACGAGTCTGACTCTCAGCCGGAATCGGCACAGATCCACTGTGTTAGCTGGGATGGAACAACATTCTACGGGCCACAATCAACTCTATGCAAAATAGATGTGTCCCGGAGGAGGCAGCGACCCCTTCTCATGTAATGGGGTTGGGTTATCAAGGATCCCGGAATGCACGGACGGTGTTTAGTGGGGGAACAGGAAGTTCCGGACAGAAGCGCACCATTATTCAGTGTAAAGAAAGCGCCAGAACGGTGCAGTCAATAAGATAACATTTTTGTCCCTTTCTATTTATTACTACAGGTATGTAATAGCACGTTTAAACATTCTAATATCGAAAGAACATGTCGTACCATTTTAGGTAATACATCCGTTAAGGTATTATCACGTTGGGTAAAGGTGTGATGTGTTATTTTTATGTCGAGCCGAGTGAAGAACGTGATAATGTTAACTATTTTACAAGTTACATAGTTAGAGCCTTTGGGGTTTGTCTGAGTGGATGTACATCGTTTTTCTCAATGTAATTTAACAAATAATATATTTACTTGAGATGTCTGAATTAGTTTTACAATTTATTAGTTTTGTGTAAAATTCACGAACTGGTCAAATGGCGGCGCCACTCGGTTTGCGTCAACAGACTTCAGTCCAGGCAGAGTGGATGCAGCAGAGAGACCATTTCACGGTTGCATTACTATTTTAAAGCTTAATGTAATGATTATCAGTTTTCTACATGTGTACTAATATTCAGACTATTTAAGTTATCGCTGTCTATACATATTACTATGGTGTGAACGGAAATACTATTGTTTGTCGATTTAAAGAATACCGTGAAGACAAGGTTATTCAGGAAAATAGTACATAGTGCTGCCTAAAACATACTGCAACCTTGTACTAAATGGTTTTTGAGTCATTTCTGCATTTATGTGAATTCAGGAAATCTACCATAGATTAAGTGCGCTTAATTGTGTAGCCTGATTTAAAGCGTAAACGTTGTCTAATGTGAAGGAATTCATGTTTTGTTGTCAATGCTGAGCTACCAGATCTATTGAAATGAGATCAGTGCGTGACTTGGACAGGAGCTGAGTACCGGCACCTCAAATGTATATGGTTTGAGCTCATGTTCCTCTTATAGAATATTAGCTCAACAGTATTGTGGTACTCCTGCACTTGAATTTAAATAATATTTTTTGAGAGTAAAGAAAGTGCCAGGACTGATAAGACAATAACTTTAGTCTTTTTCTCTTTATTACTACAGGCCAACTCAGATTAAGTCTGAGGCCGGTAACATAAACAGTGAGGACAAACCCAGCCTGCCTCTCTCCATCCACACTGAGTCCAAACCTACAGTCACTGGGTCCTGATTGTAACAGTGGAGCCCAGTTTGCACTACAGGATCCAGAGATGGCATCAGTGAAGCTGGAAGACTGCAGTCCAACAATGGAGCTGAATATTGACATTAAAGATGAAGAAGAGGAGGAGAAGATTGGGGGATCTGTTAGTCATGGTAAGAGCAGGTTCTGTCTATCCAAGTTTGTGTACTGGCATAGAGCAGTGGGGTGGCGACACTTGCAGAAGTTGGCCTTTTATGGTAAGAGCAGGTTCCATCTAACTAAGTTTGTTGTTCATTACAACTTCCCACTGTGTATGAAAAGTTGCAGTAGAACTGTTTCATGATGAACTGTTTCAATGAGAAGGTAGATGTTATTTCATGCTACTGAGACTTGGTGGTTTGACACCAGTATTGCCAACATTTGTTTTATTCACTGGGCTGTCTGGAGTGATCAGAGAGGAGACTAAAGAAGTGAAGTAGACAAACTGACAGTGTTTTAAAGTTCTATGAAATGAGTCTGTGTAGTTACTAACCCTTGTATTGTCTCAAAAGTATTGTGGAGTTCCTGCACCTAAATATAAACAGTACCGGCACCCAAAATGTTTATCAGTAACTTTTTCAGTCCAAGTTAAGCACTGAATTAGATAATTGAACAAGAAAAATATGATCGATTTTTAAGGAATGAAGAAAGTGCCAGAACATAAGACAATAATGTTTGTGTCCGTTTCTCTTCTACCACTTTCTGACTCAGGTATGAGGCTGGTAACATCAACAGTGAGGACAAACCCAGCCTGCCTCTCTCCTTCCACACTGAGTCCAAACCTACAGTCACTGGGTCCTGATAGTGACAGTGGGGCCCAGTTTGCACTGCAGGATCCAGAGATGACATCAGTGAAGCTGGAAGACTGCAGTCAAACACTGGAGCTGAATGTCAACATTAAAGATGAAGAAGAGGAGGAGAAGATTGGGAAGTCTGTTAGTCATGGTAAGAGCAGGTTTTATCTAACTAAGTTTGTTGTTTATTCCAACTTCCCACTGTGCATGATAAGTTGCAGTAGAATGAGTGTGTTGTTACTAATAACCCTTGTGATGTTGAGTTGATGATACAGCTCATAATATTCTTGACTTATGAGATACTTTAATAGTTTTTTATTCCCTTTTTGTATTGCACAGCCTTCTTACATGAATACGTACAGGTAGCCTAGTGGTTAGAGAGTTGGCCAGTCAATTAAAGGCTGCTGGATCGAATGACAAGGTAAAAATTGATCGTTCTGTCCCTGAGCAAAGCAGTTAACCCACTGTTCCCTCGGCACCAGAGATGTGGATGTCGATTATGGCAGCCCCCCGCACCTCTCTGATTCAAAGTGGTTGGGTTAAATGCGGAAGACACATTTCAGTTGAATGCATTCAGTTGTACAACTGACTAGGTATCCCCTCTCCCATTCAGTTGTACAACTGACTAGGTATCCCCTCTCCCATTCAGGAAGAATTTAGACCCCTTGACTTCTTCCTCGTTTTGTTACGTTACAGCCTCATTCTAAATGGATTAAATAAAAAATGTTCCTCAATCTACACACAATACCGCATGATGTCAACGCAAACACAGGTTTTTAGAAATGTTTTCACATTTTATACTTAAAAAACCCAAACTGAAATACCTTATTTACATAAGTATTCAGACCCTTTGCTATGAGACTCGACATTAAGCTCAGGTGCATCCTGTTTCCATTAGATATGTTTCTACAACTTGATTGTTGTCATCCTGTGGTAAATTCAATTGATTGGACATGATTTGGAAAAGCACACACCTGTTTATATAAGGAATCACAGTTGACAGTGCATGTCAGAGTAAAAACCAAGCCATGAGGTCGAATGAATTGTCCGTAGAACTCCATGAAAGGAAACATTAACACGCTGGTAAAATGGCAGCGCCCAGTCGGTTTGCGTCAACAGACTTCAGTGCAGGCAGTGAGGGTGCAGCAGAGAGACATTTTTACTGCTGTTTTGACGCTAAATGTTATGATTATTGGTTTTCTACATGTGTAATAATATTCAGACACATTTGTCCGTAGAGCTCCATGAAAGGATTATGTTGAGGCACCGATCTCAGGGAGGGAACCAAAACATTACTGCAGTGTTTATTTGTCTTTTATTTAACTAGGCAAGTCGGTTAAGAACAAATGTTTATTATTCACTGACTGCCTAACCCGGACGATGCTGGGTCAATTGTGCGTCGCCCTATGGGACTCCCGATCACGGCCAGTTGAGATACAGCCTGGAATCGAACCCGTGTCTGTAGTGATGCCTCAAGCGCTGAGATGCAGTGCCTTCGACCGCTGCGCCACTCGGGAGCCCCTTGAAGTGTTGAAGGTCCCCAAGAACACAGTGGCCTCCATCATTCATTGTTTTAAATTTTTTTACACATATTTATTAGTTCCAATTAGGACAATCAACAATTACAGAATGAGTCATAATGATGTTTATTCTACCAATAATAGATACAAGCAATGATGTCCATCTGTTGATGGATTATGTTGCATATGTTACCATGGGTTCATAATTTGCTGAGCTCGAGCTCATTTCTGGTGTGATTTTTAATACCAAGATATGTGAAACCTTGTTCTGTATTCACAAATAGATGCTGTACAACTGGATTCAGTATCTTGTTTGTTGAGGAAAAGGATGGAAGATTTGGTTTTATTAACTTTAAACCCAAAAAACGGACAAGTTGTTAATTAAATTGGAGAGTGAATAGTTATTTAGATCTGTTAGGAATAAGAGGATATCATCAGCATACAGGTCCACTCTTTGTTCAAAATCTGTTTAAATTCCACTAATTAACGGTTGGGCCCTTACTGCAATGGCAAAGGGTTCTATAGCTAAAAGAAAGAGTCCTGGACTGTCTGGACATCCTTGTCTCGTGCCCCCGAAAAATATTAAAATGATGTGAAATCAAGTTGTTAGTGTCAATATCTGTAGTTGGGTCGGTATATCATCTCTTAATCCATTTTACAGAAGTAGTTCCCAAATCTCTGAAATAAGACAGCTCAACTCTATGGAATTCCTTTTCTGCATCAAGTGAGAGAATGGCAGTATCAGGGGACCCTTCACATGTGCACTATGTTTAGTACTCTCCTCACATTGTGAAAACCTTGGTTTTTCACAACCATTTTGGTCTTGGTGTATTAGAAATGGGAGCAGTCTATCCAATCTCCTGGCTAAGGCTTTAGCACTAATTCTTGAGTCGGATTTCAGAAGAGAAATTGGTCTAACTCAGTAGTCATGCCTTGTGATTTGGCTACACACAATCCACAGCTAGGATATTTAAAAAAAAAAAAAAAATAGCATTGTAGCCTATTTAGACCAAGGCGTGGCCAATTTTGCACAAACCATAAACCTGGGACGGCCCAACATTAATACATTCTTAGAATATCAGGCACGTTTTCACTTTTTTAAAATATATTTAATATATTTAAATATTTAATATTTAAAGGTAGGTTACCTGATCCTGTCAAACGGGTTCCCGGAACGAAAGACTACAAAACTGAGAGGTGCGGTTGGATCCGGCTCAAATGAAGTACCAACCTTTTCATATGATGGTGTAGGGCCATCCTAAGGATCCCTGAATGCATGGACGGTTGCAACAAAGATTTTTTATAACTAAATCAAGATAGACCACAGCTGGTCGTTTCCAATGGGAACAGATGAGTCATAGTGGGCAGAGCCAAGCCCGAGCTCCTATTGGCGCATTCTAGCACAAATCCTGCATATTTCTGTTTGCGAACGATTCTGTGAAGAACTTGTGTGCAATAACTCAATTCGCCTCGGCGTTCCTTCTAAATAACGTGATTATTTAAAACTTTTGCAAAGCATTAAGTCTACAAAACTTAGTCCACTCTGTTCAAAACAGATTTTAGTTTTAGGAACAGAACTGTATTAAGATCAGATGTTTCATAGATCCATCTTCTCCCACTGCCGGCCAGTGGGCTTCCTCTCACTACCCCATTGTTTTATCTGAGGCTGCACTGTGGTCGTGGAGGAACAGGAAGTTCCAGGCAGGCACACACCATTCATCAAAATAAAGAAAGCGCCAGATCAGTGCAGTCAAGAAGATAACCTTTTGTGTCCGTTTCTATTTATTACGACAGGTATGTAAAAGCGTGTATGAACGTTCTAATATCAAAACAACGTGTTATACCATGCTAGGTAACATCCGTTAAGGTATTATCACGTTGGGTAATGGTTTGTTATTTCTGCGTCAAACCAAGTGAACGTGAAACTGTTTTAAGTCAAACAAGGTTTGTCTGAATGGATGTATATAACTTCTTCAAGGTAATTTAATAAAAATTATATTTGAGATTACTGAGTTTGGTTAGCAAGTTATTGGTTTTGTGTGAAATTCACAAGCTGGTAACATGGTGGTGCCCATTCTGTCTGCGTCAACAGACTTCAGTGCTGGTGCAGAGACAATTTCACGGTCACACTACAGTTTTGAAGCTGAATGCAATGATTATCATGTGTAGTAGTATTCAGACACGTTCAGTTTCTATATTTAGCTGTAAATTATGGTGTGAATGGGAAATACGGTTGGTTTTTAATGTGAAGACAGTTATTCAGGAAAATAGTAAATAGTGCTGCTTAAAACAAACTGCAACCTTGTACTAAATGGTTTTTGAGTCATTTTTGCATTTGGGAATTTGGGAAATCTAATACAGGTTAAGTTAATTTACGTTGTGTAGACTAATTCTAAAGTGTGTACTTTGTCCAATTTGAATGAATGTTTTGTTACCTACTTCCTCTTTTGAAATGAGATGGACAGTAGATTGGACATGATCTGATTACCGCCATCTCAAATGTCTAGTGTTTGAGCTCATGTTCCCCTTATACAATATTAGCTCAACAGTATTGTGGAGCTCCTGCACCTAAATATAAACAGTACCGGCACCTATTTCAGTCCAAGTCAAGCACTGAATTAAATAATTGAACAAAAATAAATATAATATATTTTTGAGAGTAAAGAAAGTGCCTGAACTGTCAAGACAATAACTTTTTTTCTGTTACTCGTTGTTACTACAGGACGACTAGAATTAAGTCTGAAGCCGGTAACATCCACAGTGAGGACAAACCCATCCTGCCTCTCTCCTTCCACACTGAGTCCAAACCTACAGTCACTGGGTCCTGATTGTGACAGTGGAGCCCAGTTTGCGCTGCAGGATCCAGAGATGGCATCAGTGAAGCTGGAAGACTGCAGTCAAATACTGGAGCTGAATGTCAACATTAAAGATGAAGAAGAGGAGGATGAGATTGGGAAATCTGTTTCTCATGGTAAGAGCAGGTTCTAACTAAGTTTGTTATTTATTCCAACTTCCCACTGTGTATGAAAAGTTGCAGTAGAACTGTTTCATGATGAACTGTTTCAATGAGAAGGTAGATGTTATTTCATGTTACTCAGACTTGCATGGTTTGACACCAGTATTGTCAGCATTTGTTTTATTCACTGGGCTGTCTGGAGTGATCAGAGTGTAGACTAAAGAAGTGAAGTAGATAAACTGCCAGTGTTTAAGTTCTATGAAATTAGTCTGTGTAGTTACTAACCATTGTGATAGTGAGTGGAGGACTCTTACCCACTTTTAGAATAGTTTTATTCCACTATATTGTACAGCCTACTGATATGAATACATATGTCACCAGGTACAGCCAGAAGAGGACTGGCCACCCCTCTGGGTCTGGTTCCTCTCTACCTTTCTCCTAAGGACCCTGCTTTCTAGGGAGTTTTTCCTGTCCACTGTGCTTCTACATCAGCATTGCTTGCTCATTGGGGATTTTAGACTGGGTTTCTGTAATGCACTTTGAGATTTGCTGATGTAAAAAGTGCTTCATAATATACATTTGATTGACATGTATATCACACCAACTGACTGGTTCTTCTGATGTTGTTCACACAGGAGACCATGTTGAGACATTCTCTACATCCAGAGAGAAACAGCAGGAAGATCACAGAGCTAAGAGGTCTCACCACTGCCCACATTGTGAGGAGAATTTCCCATTTCTATCAAAGCTAAAAATACACCTAAAAATACACACAGGAGAGAATCCGTATTCCTGTACTGACTGTGGGAAGAGTTTCACAACATCAAGGGCTCTGACAGTTCATCAGAGAGTGCACCCTGGAGAGAAGCCTTACTCCTGCTCTGACTGTGGGAAGATTTTCTCTTGTCCGGGCCACTTAAAAAGACATGAACATATACATACAGGAGTGAAGCCTTACTCCTGCTCTGACTGTGTAAAATGCTACACAACATCATCTGAGCTAAAACTTCATCAGAGAGTGCACACTGGAGAGAAGCCTTACTCCTGCTATGACTGTGGGAAGCGTTTCTCTCGACAGGGTTTTTTAAAAGCACATGAACTTATACATACAGGAGTGAAGCCTTATTCCTGCTCTGACTGTGGGAAGATTTTCTCTCAACTGGGCCACTTAAAAAGACATGAACGTATACATACAGGGGTGAAGCCTTACTCCTGCTCTGACTGTGTAAAATGCTTCACAACATCAACTGAGCAAAAAGTACACCACAGAACACACACAGGAGAGAAGCCTTACTCCTGCTCTGACTGTGTAAAATGCTTCACAACATCAACTGACCTAAAAGTCCATCAGAGAACACACACAGGCGAGAAGCCTTACTTCTGCTCTGACTGTGGAAAGAGTTTCTCTCAATCGTGCCACTTAAAAAGACACCAAGGTAAACATAAAGGAGAGAAGCTTTACCACTGATCTGACTGTAGAAAATGTTTCAAAACAACAGCTGAGCTAAAAGGTCATCAGAGAACAGACACCGGAGAGAAGCCTTACTTCTGCTCTTAATTTGGCAAGAGTAACTCAAGTAAAAGTCTAAAGGTATTCTGTTGTAAATATACCTTAGTTTCAAAAGTAAAAGTGAATCATTTCAAATTGCTTAAATGAACCTCTACGCGATGGGTGTCCTCTAACCAGGACGGTTGTTGCTAACCTTTCAATGTGACTAGAATGACTTTGTATACAACAGCCAACTTTCCAGGACATAGACATGACTTTATATCGTCAGAAAGCTTAAATTCTTGTTAATCTACCTGCAGTGTCCAATTTAACAGTAGCTATTTCATTGAAAATAATACAGTGCTATTTTTTGAGTAGAGTGCACAACAACTTTTATCATGGCAACTGGTTTAATACATTCACCTCTGAAGGTCAATAGTGTACTTGCATTCAGTAATCTTTCTCTGATTTGTCATCCTGAGGGTCCCAGAGATCAAATGTAGCATAGTTTAATTTGCTAAAATGTTCAAATGTAGGAACTGGGTTCCACATTTTGAACCCCTGTTGTCTCTGGCTCCACACCTAGTGAATAAGCTAATGATCCATAATGTCGCAGTTGCAAATGAGAACTTGTTCTCAACTAGCCTACCTGGTTAAATAAAGGTCAAATAAAAAAATGTATGAAATTCCTGTCAGTGTGTAAACCTAAATGTTTTATTACCATAGCATTTTTATATGTTCTCTATAGTTTTGTACTTAAATGTATCAATTGAACAATTCAGGACATTTGGGGAAACTCCTGGCAGACTTGATAGAGTGCAGTAATGTAATTCTTCACTGGATCAGTCAAACTTTTCACACACTGCTGCCATCTGGTGGCCAAAATATAAATGACACCTAGACTCCTATCTGAAAGTATGGCATTTCTCTTGCATTTCAAAGATTAAAAAGAAAATGACAGGTATTTTGTTTGTATTATCTTTTACCAGATCTAATATGTTATTTTCCAACATTAATTTCCTCAAACTTCAAATGGTATCAAGAATATGCATATCCTTGCTTCAGTTGCTGAGCTACAAGCAGTTATATTTGGGTATGTGTTGTATCCTTAGATGTTTTTAAGCAAACCAGACTGCACAATTGTGTGTTTTATTTGTTATACAGGTAACCCCACTACCCCCCCCCCCCACCCCAGTCTGATGGTCACTCCCTGCAGAGGACAGGTAACCCCCCACCCCAGTCTGATGGATAACCAGGGGCACACTCTAACACCATTTACAAGCAAAGCATTTGTGTTTAGTGAGTCTGCCAGATCAGAGGCAGTGGGGAGGACCAGGGATGTTCTCTTGATAAGTAAGTGAATTGGACCATTTTCTGTCCTGCTTATCATAAACAATGTACTTTTGGGTGTCAGGGAAAATGTATGGAGTAAAAATTATTATTTAGTGAAATAAAAGTAAAAGTTGTCGAATATAAATAGTAAGGTACAGATACCCCCCAAAAACTATTTAAGTAGTTCTTTAAATAATGTTTACTAAAGTACTTTACACCACTGCATGCATCCCTGCCGTGTGTCAAGCATTGCAGGCTGGTGGTGTGTTGGTTGGGGTGTGTTTTTTCAGGGCACACATTGTGTGCTCATGTGTAACTCCGGTAGGTCACCGTATGAAAAATACTGTGTTCTGGGGATTGACCAGTCGGCGAAAGCCAACGTCATCCACGACAGAGGACGGTTGATTGTCAAGGGCAATGAATTCCATTATCTTGGCGTTAACGGATTTCGCCTTTGAGTTGTCTCGCTGAAATTGTCTTACCTCTTTCAAATGACTGCTTGACTTGAACTTGTTTAGTTGTTGGAAGTGTGCGCTTAGTTTTTTTCAGATTTTGTTCTGAGTCGTGATGTATTTTTTTGTGGCGTCATTGCGTCATCTACCTACGTTATATAGGTATGCATGTCTACTTTGACATCGGTTTTTCACATCCGCATTAAATCGGGCGGATGTTGGCATTTTTAGCTATTATCGTCCGATTCCGATATGCTCAACGATATATTGCGCATCTCTATTTTGTACACTCCGTGTATATCATATAAAGATGGTGTAGTGATCAGTTTTTAGCATCAGTTTGGGTGGATTATTTTATTACTAAACAACTTTTGTTTATTGATAAACAAGCTGTGAATCAACTACTTGTGTTTATTAAATTGTATTTTAATACTAGATGTATTATACCATCTGCAGTAACGCGCCACTCGGGACAGTCCATCCGAAAAGTGTTTAATGCTTATCAACTGCCTTGCAAAATACTAAAATACAACTTAAACAGGACTGTTAAATTATTTAATTTAAATGTTAAATAGTATTTTTTGATCACAGAAGCAATGATAAAATATGGACAAATAAATAAATAATTACATGTTAATTACATAAAGCAGCCCGTGTAATCACCTGCCAGAGAGTAGCCCCAGTCGGTCTGAGACCCAAGCAATACCTTTGGGCCCGATAACTCGGTAATACTGCCTAAGGCGGCCCAGACTCGGGCCACATGACGTCGGACGAGTCTGACTCTCAGCCGGAATCGGCACAGATCCACTGTGTTAGCTGGGATGGGACAACATTCTACGGGCCACAATCAACTCTATGCAAAATAGATGTGTCCCGGCGGAGGCAGCGACCCCTTCTCATGTAATGAGGTTGGGTCATCCCAAGGATCCCGGAATGCACGGACGGTGTTTAGTGGGGGAACAGGAAGTCCGGACAGAAGCGCACCATTATTCAGTGTAAAGAAAGCGCCAGAACGGTGCAGTCAATAAGATAACATTCTTGTCATTTTCTATTTATTACTACAGGTATGTAATAGCACGTTTAAACATTCTAATATCGAAAGAACATGTACCATTTTAGGTAATACATCCGTTAAGGTATTATCACGTTGGGTAAAGGTGTGATGTGTTATTTTTGTGTCGAGCCGAGTGAAGAACGTGATAATGTTAACTATTTTACAAGTTACATAGTTAGAGCCTTTGGGGTTTGTCTGAGTGGATGTACATCGTTTTCTCAAGGTACTTTCATAAAGAATATATTCACTTGAGATTTCTGAATTCGTTTTACAATTTATTAGTTTTGTGTCAAATTCACAAGCTGGTAAAATGGCGGCGCCACTCGGTTTGCGTCAACAGACTTCAGTCCAGGCAGAGTGGATGCAGCAGAGAGACCATTTCACGGTTACACTACTGTTTTAAAGTTTAATGTATTGATTATCAGTTTTCTACATGTGTACTAATATTCAGACTTTTTAAGTTATCGCTGTCTATACATATTACTATGGTGTGAACGGAAATACTATTGTTTTTTTGATTGAAATAACACAGTGAAGACAAGGTTATTCAGGAAAATAGTACATAGTGCTGCCTAAAACATACTGCAACCTTGTACTAAATGGTTTTTGAGTCATTTATGCATTCATGTGAATTCAGGAAATCTACCATAGATTAAGTGCGCTTAATTGTGTAGCCTGATTTAAAGCGTAAACGTTGTCTAATGTGAAGGAATTCATGTTTTGTTGTCAATGCTGAGCTACCAGATCTATTGAAATGAGATCAGTGCGTGACTTGGACAGGAGCTGAGTACCGGCACCTCAAATGTATATTGTTTGAGCTCATGTTCCTCTTATAGAATATTAGCTCAACAGTATTGTGGTACTCCTGCACTTGAATTTAAATAATATTTTTTGAGAGTAAAGAAAGTGCCAGAACTGATAAGACAATAACTTTAGTCTTTTTCTCTTTATTACTACAGGCAGACTCAGATTAAGTCTGAGGCAGGTAACATAAACAGTGAGGACAAACCCAACCTGCCTCTCTCCATCCACACGGAGTCCAAACCTACAGTCACTGGGTCCTGATTGTGACAGTGGAGCCCAGTTTGCACTACAGGATCCAGAGATGGCATCAGTGAAGCTGGAAGACTGCAGTCAAACAATGGAGCTGAATATTGACATTAAAGATGAAGAAGAGGAGGAGAAGATTGGGGGATCTGTTAGTCATGGTAAGAGCAGGTTCTGTCTATCCAAGTTTGTGTACTGGCATAGAGCAGTGGGGTGGAGACACTTGCAGAAGTTGGCCTTTTATGGTAAGAGCAGGTTCCATCTAACTAAGTTTGTTGTTCATTACAACTTCCCACTGTGCATGAAAAGTTGCAGTAGAACTGTTTCATGATGAACTGTTTCAATGAGAAGGTAGGTGTTATTTCATGCTACTGACACTTGGTGGTTTGACACCAGTATTGCCAGCGTTTGTTTTATTCACTGGGATATCTGGAGTGATCAGAGAGGAGACTAAAGAAGTGAAGTAGACAAACTGACAGTGTTTTAAAGTTCTATGAAATGAGTCTGTGCCGTTACTAACCCTTGTGATAGTGAGTAGAGGATGATATATATCATAATTTTCATGATTTTTGAGATACTTTTAGAATAGTTTTATTCCCCATTGTATTGCAGAGCCTACTGATATGAATACATACAGTACCAGCCTACTGATATGAATACATACAGTACCAGCCTACTGATATGAATACATACAGTACCAGCCTACTGATATGAATACATACAGTACCAGCCTACTGATATGAACACATACACTACCAGCCTACTGATATGAATACATACAGTACCAGCCTACTGATATGAATACATACTGATATGAACACATACAGTACCAGCCTACTGGTATGAACACATACAGTACCAGCCTACTGGTATGAATACATACACTACCAGCCTACTGATATGAATACATACACTACCAGCCTACTGATATGAATACATACACTACCAGCCTACTGATATGAATACACATACCAGCCTACTGACCAGCCTACTGATATGAATACATACACTACCAGCCTACTGATATGAATACATACACTACCAGCCTACTGATATGAATACATACACTACCAGCCTACTGATATGAATACATACACTACCAGCCTACTGATATGAATACATACACTACCTACTGGTATGAATAATGAATACATACATACACTACTGATAGCATACACTACCAGCCTACTGATATGAATACATACACTACCAGCCTACTGATATGAATACATACACTACCAGCCTATACTGATATGAATACATACACTACTACATACACTACCACTACCAGCCTACTGATGATGAATACATAGTACCAGCCTACTGATGAATACATACACTACCGGCCTACTGAAATGAATACATACAGTACCGGCCTACTGAAATGAATACATACACTACCAGCCTACTGATATGAATACATACAGTACCGGCCTACTGATATGAATACATACAGTACCAGCCTACTGATATGAATACATACAGTACCAGCCTACTGATATGAATACATACAGTACCAGCCTACTGTTTAGACCCCATTAATTTTTACACATTTTGTTATGTTACAGCCTTTTTCTAAAATGGATCAAATAAATGTTTCTCATCAATCTACACACAATACGCCATAATGACAAAGCAAAAAAAGGTTTAGAATTGTTTTCACATTTATAAAATATTTCAAACAGAAATAACTTATGTACATAAGTATTCAGACTCTTTGCTAGGAGACTCGAAATTGAGCTCAGGTGCATCTTGTTTCCATTGATAATCCTTGAGATATTTCTACAACTTGATTGTTGTCAACCTGTGGTAAATTCAGTTGATTGGACATGATTTGGAAAGGCACACACCTGTCTATATAAGGTCCTACAGTTGACAGTGCATGTCAGAGCTAAAACTAAGCCATGAGGTTGAAGGAATTGTCCGTAGAGCTCCATGAACGGAGAAATTCACAAGCTAGTAAAATGGCGGCGCCTATTCGTTCTGCATCAACAAACTTCAGTGTGGATGCAGCAGAGAGACAATTTTACAGTTGCACTGCTGTTTTGAAACCAAATGTAATGATTATTGGTTTTGTGCGTGTGTCATATTCAGACACATTCAGTTGTTTCTGTCTTCATCTATAAATGTTACTATGGTTTGAACAGGAAATACAATTGTTTTTTGAAATAAAACCGTGAATACAATGTTAAGGAAAATAGCACGTAGTGCTGCCTAAAACAAACTAACCTTGTTCTAAATGGTTTTTGAGTCATTCATGCATTTTTCTACTATAGGTTA